>NW_026711965.1:0-23013 GCF_026419965.1 Kogia breviceps | reverse complement strand
AAGAATTTGTACCGGAGGCTCTCTGATCCAGGGCACTGTAGGTATCCACTATTGTAGTCTATTCATCTGGACTCATCCATGAATTAAATCTAAAAATATAGTCACCAGAAGCTCCCAGGCTCACATTTACAACATTTGCCACCAGGAGAGGATGACACCAAAAGGTTCTAAATTAAGAAGGGAAAAAGAAGCCGCTCAGAGAAATATTCTAATTATCTCAGGTTTCGGCAGGTTTGTAGCCTGACTAATCAACTAAAGCTACATGGGTGAGGAAGGAAAAGATATTAATGGCACAGCCTGGGTCATGTGTCACCTCCTTGTCCCATCTTTGGTCTATAAGAAGATGGCAGCTCACATTCAAAACAGGGCACAAAGGGATGTTATTTTAGATAGACCAAAAAAAAAAAAAAGGACCTAGATTAGTGTCTGTGGCTGCTATAACAAATTACTACAAACTTGGTGGTTTAAAAACAATAGAAATTTATATAAATTTATTCTCTCACAGTTCTGGAGGCCAGAAGTTCAAAATCAAGGCATCAGCGAGGTCGCATTTCCTACAGAAGCTCTAGGAGAGAATCCGTTCTTTGCCCATTCCAGCTTCCCATAGTTGGCATTCCTTGACTGCGGTTGTATTACTCCATTCTCTGCCTCTGCGGTTACAGTGCCTTTTCCTCTTCTGTCTGTGCTGTGTTCTCATCTGTGTGCTTGTTTTAAAACTCACTCAACCTCTCTCTTAAAAGAATACATGTGATTGCATTTAGGACCCACCTGGTAATTCATGATAAATTTCCCTTTTCAAGATCCTTAACTTAATCAGTCTTTTACCATATAAAGTAATGTTCCCAGGTTCCAGAGATTAGAATGTGGACATCTCTTTGGGACCACCATTCTGCACACTACAGGATTCATCCTTTTAGCTGATGTATATTATCCAGGCTAGGCAAAATACCAACTGTAACTTGTACACCTTAAGCACAATAGGAAGCCAGTGCTTCAAAGTACTAAATATACCTGAAATGCAGCTCTTCTTCTGAAAATAAATATAGATTATGTCAAGAGCTGAAAAATTGACATTTACTTCTTTTTATCAACATATTAGTTTCAATATAGAGATTTACCTTTCTTAGCTAGAGTAAGCAAATGCAAAAATCTCACACATTTGTACTAACTTTCCTGTTTGTCCATTGCAAGTTTTGGAAAAAATACTAAATATTATTAAATTTAAAGGGCTAATCTAGAGAAAAAAATGGTAAACAATAAATCTATAAGAATTGTAATGGAGTTTTCAAAGTGAAAAAAATACCATTTTGCTTTAAAACAGATTAGTGTTGAGTAAGACTACTAAGAATACCCATATTATCATCTGTCATTTCCTTCTCCATTTTGAAGATCATTTGTTTTTTTTAGGTTAGATAATGCTGTCTTAAAGACCTCTCTCTTCAGCTATTCAAATATTTGTCAAATAAATGGATTCAGAGAACTGAAAATACTACTTCATTTCCAACCACTTTGATGGCCTAATACGAACTCATTAGCTTTTTGCAATGTTTCATACATCAATTTTTAATTTTAATAGTTATTACTTCTAAATTGCTTCCAAAATTACTCACAAAAGTAAATCGATTTTTCTGTGGTTTTATATTTGTAACCAAATTAGTAATTTGTAACCAGATTAGTCATTTATATTTGTAACCAGATTAGTAATTAGTAACTTCTATTACAGCAGGTTAACATAATATTTGTTAGGTAAAAAGAAGTGCTTGACATAACTAGGAAGTAGCAAATGCCACCTTTGCTGCATATCTGGCTCTTTCATCTCCCTTAAACGTTAAAGAAGTTTTAATTTGTTGTTACAACGAGAGCATACATTCTATTCCATTTCTGCACCAATAAGCATGGTCCTTTATTTCCCATATTTAGTATTCAAACTTTCATCAGTATTTGTCTCCTCTTCCACTAATTGTTCTTATTCCAATGAAGTGTGATGGTTAAATCTTTTAAATGAGATATAAATGGCATTAAATAGTCATAATTCTTTTGTTTCTTTTCTCTACCATTTTATTATTAATTAGGCTGCTTGATGGTACATATTGTAAGTAAGAAACATTATTTTTTCCAAAGATGTTTCTATCAGGAAAAGGCTTTTGGAAAAGTATTGTTTGATATATGAAATTCAGTAGGAGGTTTTCAACTTGGGGATTTAAGATGTTGATTCCATTAACTTTAGTGCAAAAAGTCTAAAACTCAGTGTACATGCAACCTTTGAAATTCATAGTCAGTTGGTAGAGTCCATTTATTTTCCTATGATTTAGTCTCAAGCACAACTCTGTTACACCTCTCTCACAACAGCATCACCCTAAACTAAACGCAACGTTACTGTACTGCAATTTTGGGTACCTGTTAATAGATGGTTTTGAAATACCTGCTGTGCTTTACCCTGACTGGAGCAGTCAGGTTGACACTAAGTGTCTCAAAGGAGAGCTATGCATAATTATCTATCTCCAAATTTAGAAAGGTATCACTTTAAAAGATAATTTTACACTGGAAATTATGGAGGATTACTTTCTGTCTCTGAACTGTTTTCTATCTCTTTACTTTTGCTCTGTCAATTCATCCACATAGAAAGACCTTCTGTCCTCTACTTACTGTATTTCAATGTACAGTTAGATTTTGCTTCCAGCAGTCTTTATTCTCTGGGAGGAAATGGTCTTTCCCGCTTTTGAACTCCACTAATAGTCCATGCTCGGTGACAGTAAGTTATCTGTGTTCATATGGATTTTTTTCATTGATATTCTACACTATTACTTAAGCCACTATTTATTAACTTTTCGGTCTTATCTCTTATCTTACTAACTATATTTATTCTAAGCGCTTTGAAAGTTGCAACCATGTCTTACAGAGTAATAATTAATGTTGCAATACTCAGCATTTATTTTTAATGAATTGCTGAAGAAAACAACAAACAGCTGTCTTAATAAAGAATAAAAATCAATATGAAATATATTTCTACTTCATAGTTGACAAGTGAATGGGAAAAAATAGAAATAATATACCTCCATGTCGTTACTTTAGTAGTTATTATTTTAGCAACAATAACTTAATTTTTATTCAGTAGTTTACAGTTTGATGCAGAAATCTTTGGAACCACCCAGCTATTAATATTTAAGTCAGAAAAGAAAGAAGCAGAAAAAAACTCCAAAATTTTATTTGACCAAGTTTACTTGGAAGTGACTAAATTATTTCTTACCTTGCTTAGAATGGGTGACTTAAATAAAAAATGAATCTAGTTATAAAAAACTTTACATTTATGCACATTTGAGTTTATCATTTATAAATAATATACACTCCACACAAGGAATAGTCGGGAGCAATGAAAGTAGCAAATTACCAGTATATGTAAAAGTAATAGTTGTGACATTATATTTTTAAAATTAACAAATTTATAGATGATCTCTGCATGGCAATGGGTGGCAGGTCTTAGGGAGCAGGGAGCAGGGGAGGTTTTTGTCTTCTTTGGAAATAGTCTATAGATACTGATTAACCTTGAACAGTCATGAGAAATCTATTTTTTTAACATTTTATGTTTAATAGTTTAATGATGACTCTCAGAAAAATAGAAATTATTTTGTTTAAATTCTAAATTATTCAAGTAAGAGGAAATATTACCTCAAAATCCTCAATCAATCCAACAAAATTAGGAAAGAAAAAAGTGGCAAAGGAGAACAAATAAATTACAGAAATAAGATACCATTGCCAAGTCCATCAGATCGTAATAATAATAAATGTGAATATGGATAAGTTCCCTTAATAAGGAATATCATATTATGATTTTTAAAATTCTGGTTTGGGATTTCCCTGGTGGCACTGTGGTCATGAATCTACCTGCCAATGCAGGGGTCACAGGTTCGATCCCTGGTTGAAGAAGATCCCACATGCTGCGGAACAACTAAGCCCTGTGCCACAACTGCTGAGCCTGCACTCTAGAGCCCGCACTGCGAGCCACAACTCGCTCAGCGACAGCTCTGAGCCCGCATGCCACAGCTACTGAAACCCACGTGCCTAGAGCCCGTGCTCTGCAACAAGAGAAGCCCCTGCAATGAGAAGCCCACTCACCAAAACGAACAGTATCCCCTGCTCGCCACAACTAGAGAAAGCCCGTGTAGCAATGAAGACCCAATGCAGCCATAAATAAATTTAAAAGAAAAAAATCTGGTTTACACTATTTTTCTAGAGGAATGAATGAAATAAAGTAACCCAAAGAAAAAGATGTAACAATAACATATGATAGAATGAAAGATACAAGAAGCTAAAGTAACTTTTATGCACTTAAAAATGAGTTTCAAAAAGGAGAGCAAACTCTAATAGAAATGAAAGGAGAAATTGGTAAATAATAAACTGTATTTAATAGAAAAACAACACACTTCTCACAAATCAGTGGAGCAAGAAGACAAAAAGAGAAAAATTTAAATAACAGAAAATATACATTTTAAAATGTCGTGAAGTATTCATGAAAATTAACTATGTATCAGGCCACAAGATTATTGCAACATACCTGAAGTATAGAAAACACACCTTTCATGTTTTCTGGCAAAAACCCAATAAAAAATTTAGAAGTTGATGTAAGAAAAAATAACCAAAAAACATATACACAAAAAATATTTAAAGTGAAATTCTCTTCTAAATAAAGTCTTAATTTGAATAGAATGGAAAAACAAAGATAACAAAATCTTTAGAAATGAATGATGAAAATCTTCAAACAAAAGACTCACAGAATTCATCCAAACCATGAAATAGTTAATAATAAGTTTCAAAAGAAAGATGCAAGCCCTATATGAAAAAAAAAAAATTAAAATGTTGCTCTTTATTGACAGACATGAAACAATCTTAAAATGGTAAAGCATCACTCTTGTGGAACATGGCAAATTGTATAAACTTTAAGCACAAACTATAAAAATATGCTTATATCATAAAACTAATGAATATGTTATTGACACAAGTATAGAAAAAATTTTTAAGTAATTAGAGAATTCAGATATAAACTCTCATATAAAGTACAATCTAATTTATTTTAAAAGGGTAGAATTTCAATAAACGCTCGACTATTCTATGAATAGCTTTAAGTGAGATGGAAAGTTTTCTGTCATTGAACAATATTTTGGCACTTGAGTTTTTCATAGCATCGGTATGCATAATTTTTTCTGTAAAATATAATTTATGGAAAATTGCCATTTACTTGCAAAAAGTAAAATTAGTCCCCTAGTATATATACAATTCAGACAAACATCATGTGAAATAATTTGCAGCCATTTCAGAGTAAATGAAATATATAAGGTTAAAAATAGCAAAAAAAAAATATAGAAATATATTTATGTACATATGTGTGTGTAAAATATATATACATATCCCATTTTTATTTTATAAGCTCTATGTTTGCAAATATTAGATGTGTATAAGAAAAGAATTAGAAGGATTAGCTGTGGAGAGACTAGTGATCAAGGAGAAGAAGGGAAGGAGGGTTGATTATCTTATATGTCACCTAAAACTGTGGTAGAAACAGTGAGATTACATAAAGCATCTACTATATAGTCTCTGCCTTCTGGCCATTCACACACTGTGGTGGCAGAGCAAACCTAAATAAAACAATGCATGAAATGAAGACAATATATGACTGTGCCAGAACCTGTCCCACTGGCACTCAATCACACATGCCTTAATGGTTCCAACTTGATATAAACTCTCAGGTAGTTGCATCAAAACTTTTCTCATAACAGGGGATCAAATTATTTTGGGCCGTTTCTTAAGTGATAGCAAGGAAGGAACAAAATAAAATATTACCTTGCAAATACAATACCATGATATTCATGCCCCACGATTGAAATTTAGAAAAGGAAAAAAAAAAAAGATGAAGGGCCATTGTAAAAGGGGAATGGAGGGTGATAAAGTGTAATTATTTTAACTGTTTTATAAGAATATATACATATAATATGACTTAAGTACAGAAAATGCTTCTCCTAGGAAATGGTTTTCTAAACACAGAGTCATTTGAAAAGTGTAGAAAAAGAGTCTATTAACTGATACTAAATGTAATTCAAGCAGGTGTTTCTTCCATTAATGTAAGTGTCAAATAACAGATTGCTGCCCTCTATTTTACTAAAATTCTAATTAGAAATAGCTTGAAAATGAAACATTCGATGGTTGAAAAGCAAAAAGATCTTTTCAGGGGAAGATGCAGTAATAGCATGTAGTACAAGCAGTTCAAGGTAGATAATATTTTTTACTTAATAGGTATCTGGGGTGTTCCATTGTTGTGGAAACTAGTTTGAATAAAACTTCTCATGAAATTACTCCTAATAATGAAAATAATAGGCTAATTTTAAGTGAATTAAAGGTACTGAAACACACTTATCCAGTTTCTTTCCTTATTAAATACCATCTCTGCTAAGTTACATACAGAAGTATAATGAAATTTCTGGATCCATGGCAAGTAAAATGTCAAAGACATACACTCTTTATTCCTATTGTAACTTTCAGTATGCATTTCTGTAGACATCTTCCCCCAAATTTGCAAATGCAGTATCTCCGTGTCACAGCTATTTCTATTAAATGAACTAAAAAACGTAACAAAATTCTGTGCACTATGTTATTGAAAAGAGTAAGATCTAGAAGGGATATGGGAAACAGTAAATAATTCACATATTATGTTAGTACCCAATATTGCAGCATGGTGTCAATTGCATTGTTATTCTAAAGTTGATGTGAAGATTTTCTGTCAGAGAAATGACCAGTTTGAGCCAAATTATTTTCTATAAAATTTACATATGTTCTACTTCTCCTTACCACTTTCCAATATCCACATAATAAACTGCAACACTCTGTGTGTGGGTGGGGAGGTGCTGGGGGGTATAAGAAAAATAGAATAAGCTTAATGCTTGACTTACAGGAATTAACTAGAAGTAGTTAAAATTCCATAGTATAGAGATGGAGAGAAGGGGAAAAGAGATTACTAGCTAATTTCAATATTGTTCATAGGCAGGAAAAAATAGGAAATAGTCTTCCCTTCCCCTCCCCCCAAAAAACAAAGAAGAAACTAGAAGTCTTCATAAAAGCATTAGTGTATAGATAATATCTAGGACAAAATATAACCATTCTTAAATAATATATTTGCTTATATATAAAATTCTAAAAATGGTCGTGAATAAGAGGAAATAGGTTTAAAGGACTAGGATAGTCAACTAAGACTTTGAAACCAGATAAATATTGTACATTATTATAAAAAGTAATTTAAAAGCATTCTTTCAAAATCAAAAGTAAGGTGACAAAAATTAAATATATATTCAGAAACACACCAGCAGAAATTATTTCAATTGATTTTAAATATTCCTAGGAGTACATTCAAAAAGGGAATATCCAGTTAGGATATATTGTAGGATATCTTAATAGAGTTGAAAATATGTCCTGTGTGAAATGATGATAGAGATATCCATAGATGATAGACATGGAGCTAGAGAAATCATGTACATCTAGATGCTAGATGATGCAACATAGAGTGACATAGCATAAGGAGAGCAGGGAAAAGCACAAGATCTAGAATCATTTACCAGCCAAAATGAAGGGGCAGAGGATGGAGAGAAGTTACTAAAATAAAGAAAGAGGTAATAAAATGATAGGAGTATCAAGAAGAGAACAGTGTTTTGGAAATGTGGGAGGAATAAATTTAGGAGGTAGATGGTATTCAAGAGCATCCAGTGCTACTGGAGATCTGTGCTTAGTACAGTCTCTTAAACCAAGAATTATTTGCAGTATAATGTAAGCAATGCCCTTTATTAGATATTAACCACATCCTGTAACTTCCTTGTTATTAAGGACTATGTATAATTTATATTACATGATTTCATATATTAAACTCCAGAGAAATAATTAATGGGAAGCAATGAGAATTCTAAATAGATCTTTGTGTTTTCTGTGTGGTCAGTTCTACCAAATGGATATTGAGAAAGTATTGTCTATTAAAAACTTCAGGAGCCAGTTGCAGAGGAAAGGGGATTGTGGAAACATACTGTCAAATGATTTAATAGAATGCTGTGTGAAGAGAGAAAGTGTTGCTTGTGTAAAATCAAGAAAGCCAAAGGAAGGTTTGAAAAACAGAAGAACTGTAGTTTTGCTATTACAGAGTATAAAGAGGCAGTAGAAAGGGACATACTAATAAGATTTTAAGATATTTAATGATAGAAAAAGTGAGGTAATGAAAGAAAGGGCAGAAGAACTCAGGGTTAGCTTTGAAAGAAGATAAGCACATTTTCCTCTGACATTATGTGGTAGATGAGAACATACAGACAAAGGTTTGATGGGATGTAGAGGGTGACAGGAGGGATAGCTTTATATGTTGAGTTAAAGGAGCGATAACATGTATCTTAGATGATGTGCTCCTGTTACAGTTCTGTGGAAGTCTACACACTGGAGACACTAAAGATTCAGTTAAACTAAGTATAATGATAAAGAGAGGATGGATCTCATCTTGAGAAGAATGGTTAAGGTGAAGGTTAAGATGGAGAGTCTACCTGAAACTTAAAAAACAGAATTAACTGAGAATTTAGTTGAAATGAATCTGTATGAATTAGTGCCACATTTTTCCTCAAGCACACATGGTCCACATATACAAATCCCCAATGTTAATGATATAATATTTTCACATCCCTTTTTAGCATTTTTGATCACTAGTTATAATGATGATCTTGGGAAATTAAATCACATAGACTCTCCGGGTCTCGGTTTTAATACAAATAAAAGAATAAGGTATGATAACTTATCTCCATCTTACTTCCAAGTTGTATGAGCATTATTACCTAATCAAACATGTTGATAGTGGAGTGTGCAATAATATGATATTTGCTCTTGCACACCAAAAGACAAGTGTTAAATTCTTTTTCATAACCTGTGATCACTGATTTTTTACATGAGCAGGAGGTGATTATGTGGTTATCTGAGAGAAATATGATCTGCAATGAAAAAAGAAACAAAGGTCCCTTTTCATTTTGGTAAATATTTTCATCTTGTCATAAATCAGAGAAGACTAGAGAGCCAAGTGTTATTGCAGGGCAACGAGAAAAAACTACTTACTTCTTGCTACAGAGGATGGAGTTAAAAAAGAAAAGGAAAAACAATTTCTAGTTCTTCCTGTGAATCTAGCGAGCATGGCTTAGTGCCTTTGGGATCCTCTCTGGGGAGCTGTTATTAGATAAAGGAAAGACTAGCTTCCTTCTCATAATGTCTTTGTGTGTCTGGTGAATGCCAGAGGCGGGCACTTTCAGGTTATGTGAAATTCCTGTGGCAGCCTCAAGATATGATATTCTTTAAGGCTCCTTATTGAGTTATCAGGTACCCAGAAACATACCTTGTGTCAAGGAACATCTCTTTATTTTTCTGAAATTCTATATTTAAGTCGCTTTTCAGTGGAATCACATAAAATGAGAGGAATTGTAAAGCTATGAGTTTCAAGCTCAAGTTTCTTTGGTTTGCTGTTTATTATTTGCCTAAGACTTCCAGCCATTTCAGGACAAGGACAATGTCTACTAGTCTGTAGATATTGTCATTCATACTTAAATTCCTCCTGCCTGATTAGCCATTTTATGCTCTGCTTTCTTTTGCATTTGGCTAGGGATTTTGAAATGCATTAATACTTCACATGAAACAAAATATCCTGAGGATTCTCATAGTAATGTTAATATCCGGAGCCAGTGGGGGGAAAATGGTTAACAACTCATCACTATATTCATGTTAAGAAATTTTGACAATTATACATCAAGGTTTTGTGTTTCCACCTCATTTATTCAACTCTTAGGAAATAGCTGTTATTCAAGGCTACTGCTTTTGTTCCTTCCTTCCTAATAAATCTCTTTTTTAAAAACATCTGAGGCAACTTTTTTTCTTATAAGATATTCCTACTTAAGCAACAAGAACTAGAATAGCCCCTGATCTCAGCACTTCAACTTATTTTAAATCCTTTTCTTTTGGTTTTTTTATATTTTTATTGTGTGTTTCTTTGGTTTGGTACTTTATGTGACATTTTATAGGAAAGAGAAAAGTGGGGAATACATTTTTAACTTTTTAGATAAATCACTGCAACAAGAAAACAAAATGAATTTGTTTTCCTCTGAATTTTTGTTCTCCAGTAGTAAAGTAAACAATCATTTGTGGCTATGGGATTAGGAAAATATAGTTTAGGAAGACTAGGAAGGCAGCCCAAACATATGCTAATTTTTTCTTCTGCCCACCTTTCTCAAAAAGCAAGGTTAAACATGATCTAACTAATGGATCTGGAAGAAGAGTCTAAAGACATTGATGGCTTTGGGTTTTTAAGAGGCTCTAAGTTGTCGTTATTAAAAGGTCTAGAAGGGCAGCAAGGACTTGTTAGCTTTGAAATAAACCTTTTCCTCTGGAAGATAATAAAAAAGGCTGGTATTAGAATTATCATCACAATATTAGAATCTAGAAAAGAATGAAGAATATTTACAGACATTTGAGAAGAAAGTACTAGAAAACTAGAACCTACGCTCAACCAATACATCATTTATATTTATGGGCACGAATGAGCACAATATAACGTTCAAGAATTCAGATAGTATACATGATTCATTAATCTCCTGTGTGATAATTAGTTGAACATCTGCTCTACTCAAATAAAAATTAAATAAGAAAAAGCATTTCAAGGTAGAAAATAATGTGTATGAGAAATAGTGCTGATCAGTGAATATATTCAAAATGTTGGTCAATCCCAAATAGTTGATAATATTGTGGCTGTGAACAGTAATATTTTAAAAAATTTATTTATTTTTTATTTATTTTTGGCAGCATTGGGTCTTTGTTGCTGCACACGGGCTTTCTCTAGTTGCGGCCAGCGCGGGCTACTCTTCATTGTGGAGCACTGGCTTCTTCTCCCTGAGGTGGCTTCTCTTGTTGTGGAGCACGGGCTCTAGGCGTGGACTTCAGTAGTTGTGGCACCCAGGCTCAATAGTTGCGGCTCGCGGGCTCTAGAATGCAGGCTGAGTAGTTGTGGTGCACGGACTTAGTTGCTCCACGGCTTGTGGGATCTTCCCGGACCAGGGCTCGAACCCGTGTCCCCTGCATTGACAGGCGGATTCTTAACCACTGCACCACCAGGGAAGCCCAGTAATATTTTTAAAGATAAATAAAACTTTAGAAAACTTGATAAACCATACAATATTTTCTTAAGAAAGAAAAAAACAGTAAATTCATAGTACATTTTAAATATGGGATAAAATGTATGTTATCAAAGAAATGAGATCAAATATGTCAATTATGAAAAGGAATGGGTTGAGTAATATGATATTCAATAATAAAGACTCTCAATTTTGAATAAATAAATAAAAACAGTAAAACTTGCTGAGAAACATACCTAAAGTGAATAGCAAAAAGTAATTTAAAATTAAGTGATAGGCAAATAAGTGGTAACAAGTTTTAATTAGATATGATGGCATTTAAAGACCACAACTTGTAAATCAAAAAGTAATTTAAAATTAAGTGATAGGCAAATAAGTGGTAACAAGTTTTAATTAGATATGATGGCATTTAAAGACCACAACTTGTAAATCAACTACAAAAAAATTCCCACAACTTAAACAGTAAAAAGATGGATAATTTTAATGATACATGGTGCAACCCACCAAGATGATCGGTAGGACAAGAAATGTGTAAACCAAAGTACTTTGGGAAGGCACAGAAAAAAAAAAAATGTTAAATCGACAAACAACTTCCTTAGAAATTGGATTTTAGAAACATTTTTCTGAGAAAATTGACAATCTAATGACCTGGTGTGGATAGGGGGAGGAAGGACATCAGAGATTTTAATTAAAAAAAAAAAGTTCAATCTAATACAGACAAATGCACATACCATGTTTGATTGATCCTACATTTAGTTTAAATCCACAACTGTGTCTATATGTTATTGTGTTATGCCTTTGGAACATACACAAGAAGCTGGCTACAAATAAAACTTAATGTATTGCAAATACAGACATGCTAGAGTATATGTCTTTGGATGAAAATGCAATAAAACAACAAAAAGTATTTCAGGAATTTTTTCAACAATTCCTCAGACTATAAATAAAAAAGGAAGAGTCTAAGTATATTTCACATCCTTTTAAATAATCTGATACTTATGTTAGGCTCTCTGAGAATTGTGTACTGAATCTTACAATTTAACATTTATAACATTTTTTTCTCTTTTTCCTGAAGATGCCTAAGCTGTGGTTTATATATATTAGTACTAAATTTCTTTTGACATAATCAAGATTTTTCATTAGATATCATCAGCAAACACTACGTGAAATGGCAAAAATCTAAATAGTCCCTCAATAAAATTAGGAATAAGACAAAGTTACCCATAATAGCTACTAATATTCTGTATTAATTTTAAGGCTTTAAGTCAGAGAAGACAAAGAAATATAAGCGATAATTCAGATGAAGAAGAGACTAATTTATTATTAGTTACAGGCGATATACTGGGATCCATAAAGTCTAGACGTGACTGCGAAGGCCACGGGGTCCTAAGTGGTACCTCTGGGTTCAGTGGCAAGGTGGCATTGGTGCTGGAGCCAACGGTATGCACATGCTTGGCTGCAGGTGCCTGCATGGTGGCAGGGGTTGGTTGCATGGTGACCCTGACAGTGGCCAATGTGCATACATGAAGAGTTGCTGGTGCCTGGGCTGTCTGCCAGGCATGCACTTGTGTGGCTGCAGGGGCGAGCTGCAGGCTCAAGTACAGTAGTGCAGGCTGGTGACAGGAGTCAGAGCCAGCAGCATACAGGTGCACACACAGCCACTGAGGTCCCCCTTTCCCCCCACAGCTCTCACCACCAAGGCTCATGCAGTTGTGATGTCATGGGCCCCAACGGCTTGAGCCAAGGAGATATCATCTCCCCCCGAGACCGAGAGCTGCCACATACCCCTGCACTTGGCATGCCACACCACTAGACCCAGGTTCACAGCACACTCCAGTGTGTCCCCATCCACAGGTGAAGTCTTTTCTTATCAAAGTCAGTCCTCAAAGTCTGGAAGAAGTGACTGCTTCCTCAAATGCGCAGACACATGCACAAGGCTGTAGAGATCATAAAATCAGGGAACCATGACACCACCAAAGGAACACAATAGAGGTCCAGTAACTGACATCGAAGAAATGGAGTTCTTTGAATTTACCACATCTTTAAGTTCTGCTTCCTTTTATATCCACAACTGGATCTTTAAGTCATTTCTTTCTCCTCACAATTTACTACAGGTAGTCAGGAGGAACCAGTCTACTCGTCTTCGACATTTTGCTTAGAAATTTCCTCAGCTGAATATCCAATGTTATTGCTCCCAAGTTTTACCTTCCACAAAACATTAGGAAACAAACACAATTCAGCCAAGTTCTTTGCCACTTTATAACAAGGATTGCCTTTCCTCCAGTGTCCAATATATGTTTCTCATTTCCATCTGAGACCTCATCAAAATGGCCTTTACTCTCCACATTTCCATCAACATTCTATTCACAAGTACTTTGCTAGTCTCTAAGAAGACTGAGGCTTTCACTTCAGCTCCCCACTTTTCCTTCTGAGGTCTCACCAGAATCACCTGTAAAGGTCTATTCACAGCAGTGTAGGCTTTTTTTCCCTAACACGCACCTCAAAACTCTTTCAGGCTCTGCCTATTACACAGTTCCAAAGTCACTTCTGTATTTTTAGGTCTTTGTTACAGCAGCACCCCTACTTCTAGGTACCAATTTCTGTCCCAGTTGAGGCTGCTATAACAAGGTACTATAGACTGAGTGGCTTAAGCAGCAAACATTTATTACTCACAGCTCTGGAGGCTGGGAATTCAAGATCAAAGTGCCAGCATATTTGGTGACCCATGAAAGCCTGCTTCCTGGTTCACAGAAGTCAATCTTCTCACTGTTCTCACGTGGCAGAAGGGGCCAGGGAGGTCCCTGGCAGTATCTTTTTAATGGCACTAATCCCATCCACGAGGGCTCCATTCTCAGTACCCAATCATCTCCCAAAGGCCCCATCTCCAAATATCATCACATTGGGAGTTAGGTTTCAACGTACGAATTTTGAGGGGACACAAACAGTCTATAGAAGATTAGAATGCAAAAAACAAACAAATAAGAAAAAATAGGAGAGTAAAGTCAATAAAACATATTATTTTGCTATTGAAAGATTCAAATTAACTTTGGGTTTGTAAACACCCTCCCATTTTTTTCCCACACCATTGATTTTTTATAATGAACAAACCCCCCCAAAAGGGTATTTTATGGAAGGAGAAGAATTTCAGATATATTTCATATCATTTGTAATAGTTTGATCCTTATATTAAACTTGCCTTTTGATAATTTTGTAGTGAAACTTACAATTTACCATTTACGACTGTGCTGGGTTTTTTTCTCTTTGTTTCAGAAGATGCTTAAACTGTGGTTGATATGTGTTAGTATGAAATCTCTCTTAAGAAAACCTCGTGTTTGACAGAAACACATGCTTCAGAATGTCTCTGAAGAAATATAGTAAGACAAATGAGTTGTTGCCTACCAATTCCCTTTTTCAGTATGAACTTTTACTTTTATTTCCAGTTAGTCAAATGAATCATCCCACTAGGAAAATAAAGACACATAATAATGCTGAGAAGAATCATAGGATTTCAGAGATGAAAAGACCTTAGGGATGGTTTAGTCCAAAGTCCTCATTTTGCAGTTGAGGAAACTGAGGCCAGCCTAAGGTTGCATGGCTGGTTTAATGGCATTGCCAGAATTAGAAATACCTTTTTCTGGTTCTCATCCAGTGCTCTTTTTATTATTGTGTGCTGTGGCCCACTTCGTGACACCTCTGAAAGAGGGTTCTCATAAAGCATCTATGCATGACTCACAGCATATCTAAACAGAAATACTTTCTCTGCCAAAAACTGCCTGTGAAGGATTCTGTTACTGAGAGCTCCAACTGGGCATGGAGTCCCTAGACAGCATACTGCATAAACTGTAATGAGCTATATAATGTCTCCATTCTCTAGTGACATGGAGCCTTCACAGTATAGAATTTTTTTTTTTAATGAAGATTTTAAGCCAGCATCTCAGCTGTCTAACCTTCTTTACCACGTCCCATGAGACAGAGCCTATATAGCCTCCCACACTCAGTGATGTTATGTTTTAGGGCAACAGGAGGTGTTTCAAGATAGTTGGCCTTGTCTGTGTAGATCCCTTTTTTTTTTCTTTTTCCTTTTGGAAATCAGCATGATCTCTCTGGCCCTTTCTGTAACTGAACAATTGAGCAAGGCCTCAATGTAAAAGCTATATTCATAGCAATAGTGCAAAATGTCACTGAGATGCCACCCCAGATTTCATTCAATTCCTGTAACAGATATTACACATTCTGTGCTCCAAGAGCTGTAACAGGCCTTGTTCCTGAGTGTTATCAGTTGTGCTAGATGAACACTATTCTCTTGAATATTACATAAAGCTGGATTCACGGTGAATTTGTAAATTTATGTGGACAAAAAACAGAGCTATCAAAATAAATGTAATGCTATGATAAATAGAATGTTGGGAGATTAAAATGAGGCCCCTGATTTCTGTCCAATGACCACTTATCTCTGGTTTGGATCACAGACTCTCAAATTTAAATCACTTTGACTATGTTGCCTTCCCATCATCGCGAAAAGTCACCATGGCCACAAATCAATGGCAATGAAAACCATTTCATTACATATTGTTCTTTAACATCTATAGGTTACTAGGATGTGTTTTGGAACATAATCCATTATCTAGGAACTTTTCAAAAAAGTTTTTAATTCATATTTCACTATTATTGCTTTCTTACCAACAATAACCACATATATTTTCCCCAATGTAGAGTACTAAAACTATCTTGCATTACAAAACACACTCCTGTCCACATTCCCTTGAATAACAGAGAAACAATTTAGATCAACTAAATGTCATTTACTTTTAATTTTTTTATTTACCTTAAGTTGAATGCCTAGAATATATCTACACAATTTACAGCTTTATTTCATACGTAATTTATTTTAAAAATACACAGATATGTCCATGCTGAGAGCATGAGCCTATTCTAAAAATTAAACACTTTAATTTTGTTACCCAAAAATTTTTACAGTAATGGAAAACCATAATTATGTTTTAAATCACACTCGCACTGGGGCACTTTATTGGGCAACGTATTTATTTGAATATGTCCTCCCTCCAGTTAATAAACGTCTCTTTTTCTCCACACCTACTAATTTTGAGTAGAATATACAACTACAACCATCTGCCATTATTACAGCAGTAACATGAGCTCTGGTTGCAATGTCTTGATTCCGATTGAATGCATGGTACATTTGAAGTGTGTGTGCATATGTGTGTTCACTGACTGGTTTTTATAACCAGATTGAGGCATAGTCAGATGGGATCATCTTTAAGCTCTTTCTGCTGCTGCTTTAATAGCACTTCATATATTTCCAAATATTTTTAAATGTTCTATTTGATCAGGCAAATATATGTTGCCTATATCCCCTGGTAATCAAAGTAAAATAAAAAGCAAAAAATATAAAGGAAACAAACCAACCAACAAACAAAACATGAATGTGTGATAAAAGCCTGAGTCAGTTACTAGGGGGTAAATTAACCCAAATGAATTACCCATAACAGTGAGTAAAACTGCTCTCCCAGCCTAAGGAAAGTAGTAGGATTGAACAAGACAAAGCAGTCACTTCAGTTAAAACCAGAATACTTAAATATAGCAGGTGGCAAAAGGACAAAAAAAAAATGCGGATAAAAAGATTAGAGAGTAGAGAGAGGAGAAATGCAGGTCACACTCTGATAAAGAAGATATGCCTTGTCAATAGCATCTGACAAGACAGGACTCAAACAGTGGCACGGTATTGGCACTGCGAGTCACTCCTGGTAAAGACGCATCTGGAAGGTTAGAGGAGAAGCCTTATCTAAGGCTCAAGGCATGGAGGGCCTTAGCTATGCCCACCCAGTGTAACAGAACTGACAGCACAGCAGGAAGAACTGTGGGAAAGGGGTAGATCAACTAGAAATTTAAGAAGGAAAATGGAGAGAAAGAAAGGGGGAGGAGAGGAGAGTGTGCGTGCAAACCAGCTAATGGCTTAGCCATTTCATTCAATGAACACACGCCCAAAGGGAGAACCTGC
This sequence comes from Kogia breviceps, assembly GCF_026419965.1. Lineage (NCBI taxonomy): Eukaryota > Metazoa > Chordata > Mammalia > Artiodactyla > Physeteridae > Kogia > Kogia breviceps. Next base: position 5,817 of record NW_026711965.1, on the reverse strand, counting down.
CCTCAATAATCACCATTTCACTTTATGTGAAATGTTTAAGCATTTCTAGTGTTTAAAGATACATAAGGGGGGCTTCCCTGGTGGCGCACTGGTTGAGAATCCGCCTGCCGATGCGGGGGACATGGGTTCGTGCCCCGGTCCGGAAAGATCCCACATGCCGCGGAGCGGCTGGGCCCGTGAGCCATGGCTGCTGAGCCTGCGCGACCGGAGCCTGTGCTCCACAACGGGAGAGGCCACAACAGTGAGAGGCCCGCGTACCGCAAAAAAAAAAAAAAAAAAAAAAGATACAAAAGTGTGATTGTAATTATAGCACACATTATATATATATATCTTTACATGTTTTGCATATGTACATTGTCCATTTCCCATGCATGTTATTGTAACATACAATATATATGTAACATATGAGTAAATATGAATATTTTTTCAGGGTAAATTTTCTAGGGAAATTTCATTTTTCTTGCTGCCTTTATATTCTAACACTCATTTCAAACCCTGTCCTCCCATCAGACAAGACCATGCTATATAGTGATATCTAAAGATGACCATTGGGTATCCTTAGATATTTTCAAGAGGCGACTGCTGAATGTACCACTCTTTAGTCAGGGTTTAACCTTTTCCTTTTGCTTTTGTAGTCTAGCATTTGAAACAGCTACCTGACCTCTCAGCAAGTTAGCTATGATTTCCTCACCTTTTCCTTGTTGTTGGTTATACTTAGGCAAAATTCTTAAATGGAGTAATAGGAGAGATAGTCTCTTGGGTCCTTTACAATTATGAGACAATAAGGTTGCATCTGTGCTCTTTTATTACCTTGAGTGAATCCCTCCTAATCCCATTCATTTGAGAAAATATTTAAATATTTATCAAGTACCACCTCCATGCCAGGATTTGACTAGATATCAGTATACAGTTGCTATTATTGTCAGCCAAAGAGTTGCACCTATTCACGTCACTGGAGTGACATGAATCTCCTCTTCTCAGAAAAAAAACAGTGCTACTCCATCCTATATTTTTCAGATTAAACCTCTTCTGTCTTGTGAGGTCTTCCTCTGAGCCCTGGTTTCCTGTAGGACTATAGAAGATGGTCTATATATATAGACCTCTCTCTATAAAGGTTATAGAGAGGGCACTATAACCTTTAAAAACTATATTGCTATTTTTACAAATAAATATTATTAAGGGAATTTTAACTAAAAACCTTCAACTTAAACTAAAGTTGATATTTGGGGAAAAAATATCTGTTGGTAAATATTTTGATTGAACCTATGCACAACAAATAGACTGGTTGACTAGCTTTTTCCCTCATTTGGATTCATCCTTTCAACATATATTTACTATATCTATTATTTATCAAATACTTTCAAACTATCAGAGAAAAAATTCTGTTTTTGTAAAGTTTGCAATCTCGTCTGAGAAGACATATAATAAAAAATAAACAAGGAAGTTATATAGTATATTAGAAAGTCATAAATGCTATAGAATATTTTTAAAATATAGGACAGGGTGATGGGTTTTAGAATGCCTGTTTGGAGGAAGAAACTTGGAGTTTAATGGTTAGGATAGATCTCATTGAGTAGGCTATGTCTGAACAGTGACTTGAAGGAGGGTAAGTGTTAGACCTATGGGAATATTTAGGGGGAGAGATTTTAAAAAGAAAATTGGAACATTGAGTGCGAAGCCCCCCTATATCAGGAGGCTCACAGCGTGTGCGAAGAACAAGGAAGGCAGGATGGCTGTTGCTGAAAGAAGAGGGCAGGAATAGGAAACCAGTGAGGACCTTTTTAGATCATTGTAACTGGCATTCATTTCAAAAGAAATGAGGAGAGAGTGTAAGGTTTGTGTAGAGAAATGAGGTTATCTGATTTTGATTTTAATAAGGTTCCTCTAGTTAGTCTAGTTAGAGTAGGTTGGGGGTGGGCAAGGAGGCAAGGTTGCAAGAGTGGAAGAATGGAGATGAGTTAAAACCATATTAGTTAAATCCCGGTAAGAAATCGTAGTAACTTGAACCAAGGTGATAGCAGTAGTTTTAGTGAGTCATGGTTATATTATGGATAAATATTAAAGATGGGGCCAGCAGGATTTCCTTATAAATTGGATATTGATTGTAAGATGAAGTTGAAATCTAAGTGGCCTCGAGGACTGGAAAAATAGAGTAGACATCAGTTAATAATGAGAATATGGTATAGATTCATCTGTTTACTCAATCTTCCATAGCTTACACGGTTCACTTTCCCCTCAGTGCTATATTATATGTGGAATATTAAGATTGGAGACTTTTCCACTTTACAGGTATTAGGTTTTGGATAAATAGACTAAGTAAAATCTAAGACTCATACATATGCTCTGATTATTTAATAATTTGGAGTGCTGTTATTGACCCAGTCACTTGTGGAAGGATCAGCATTGATGGTGGTTTAAGTATTTGAGAAGTAAATCTATATTATCTCATCTTTGACTTGAATCAGTATTTTTGTAGGTAGAGTTGTACTAATCAAGAAAAAGAGTTTCTGAGGAGATGTTTATTAAAAGAATACTTGAGGATAAGCCAGATAAGCTAAAAAGTATTTTTTTTGGGGGGGAGGGGGTACGCAGGCCTCTCACTGTTGTGGCCTCTCCCGTTGCGGAGCACAGGCTCCGGACGCGCAGACTCAGTGGCCATGGCTCACGGGCCCAGCCGCTCCGCGGCATGTGGGAACTTCCCGGACCGGGGCACGAACCCGTGTCCCCTGAATCGGCAGGTGGATTCTCAACCACTGCGCCACCAGGGAAGCCCATGTCATATATTTTTAACTCCTCAGAGAACTGAAGATACAAAATTAAATGACCAAATTCCAGAAAAGGAAGGGCCTTTCCCAGAGCAAAAGAATCTCATGATTTTTTTCATCCCTAAGGGTACTGCAGCAGAAGGAAACTGTCTGCCTTAGACAAGAATAAGGAGGAACTAGCACAATTTTTAACAAGCTATTAATGGTCACAGGTGGGTTGGAGCAATGAATTAGAATTCCAGAGCATCTCCATCACAAATCAGTTCTGTAGCATTGACCACAGAGGAGCTTCACCAACTGCAAGGCCATGGCCTAACAAAGATTGGGGCAAGGGAGGAGAGCTAAGAAAGCTCACACAAGGCCTACAGGCCTTTCATCCACTGTACTGCTATAACTGGTTGCGGGCAGGGTAGCAAACTGGAGAGAGATTGTCAGAGGCATGGAAAGCTAAAATAGTAAGAAGAATACCTCAATAATCCACAAATCCCAGATACCCAGCTCAACTACAGATTAGATTGGCTCAGGCCAAACAGACAGAAGAAGGAGCAGGCTTTTCCTGGGAGTGTTGTGTGTGTGTATAAATTTATATGTGTGTATATATATATATATATATATATACACACATATATATATAAACTAGAGGAGATAAAAGAAATAATTATGGTTTATGTCACAACTCTGCAAAACAAGAATGAATCCTTGGAATCAGAAAATGCAGAGATTGAAAGTGAGGTTCAAAAGCTTCATCAGAAATTTATATTAACGACTGAACTATATCAATAAATGAAAAAAACAAACTAACTAACACACAACAACAACAGCAGAAATGACTTCCCCGGTAAACTAACTATAGTGGGAAAGAATGGCTTAGAGAGAGGAATAATGATGTTGCAAAGCAGACAGAAACAGGAACCATAATCCCAAAGAGTAGAATACCTACCAAAAAATCAAACTAAAACTTAAGGAAAAGAACAAAGAATAATTTGTTTCTTAAAAATCTGCATTGTAATAAAACAAACAATGACTATAACATAACAGAAACAGACTCATAGATACAGAAAACAAACTAGTGGTTGCCAGTGGGGAGAGGGAAGTGAGGAGGGACAAAATAGGAGTAGGGAATTAAGAGATACAAACTCCTAGCCATAAAATAAATAAGCTACAAGTGTATTGTTCAGCACAGAGAATATAGCCAATATTTTATAATAACTTTAAATGGAGTATACTCTGTAAAAATATTGAATCACTATGTTGTACACCTGAAACTAATATGATATTGTAAATCAACTATACTTCAATAAAAGGACAATTATAGTGAGGTGGATGCACCTAGAGTCTGCCATACAGAGTGAAGGAAGTCAGAAAGAGAAAAACAAATACCGTATGCTAACACATATATATGGAATCAAAAAAAGATGGTTCTGAAGGACCTAGGGCCAGGACAGGAATAAAGATGCAGACATAGAGAATGGACTTGAGGACACAGGGAGGGGGAAGGGTAAGCTGGGATGAAGTGAGAGAGTAGCATTGACATATATACACTACCAAACGTAAAAATAGATAGCTAGTGGGAAGCAGCTGCATAGGACCGGGAGATCAGCTCAGTGCTTTTTGTCCACCTAGAGGGGTGGGAGGGAGATGCAAAAGGGAGATGATATGGGGATATATGTATATGTATAGCTGATTCACTTTGTTATAAAGCAGAAACTAACACACCATTGTAAAGCAATTATACTCCAATAAAGATGTTGAGAAAATAAAAAAATAAAGGGTACATTATAAAAAAGAATTTAAGATACATTATTTTACTTAATAGTTATTAAACTTGACACATTCAGCCCCCCAAAATTAAAAAAATAATAAAACAAAAAGACAATTAAAAAATAAAAAATCTTCATTGTTGCCCCTTTTAAGAAAATATATGATATGTGGTCAATAGCACAGGCTGGTCTGAGAAATGCCAGTGACTTCCAAGAACACACAGAGTAGACCAAAATTAACTGAAGTGGATGTTAAATTTGAAATTTTAGAAAGGCAATCCACTTTTGGTGTTTGGCGGAAGCCCAAAGGACCAGGGAATCCTCTGAGTTGCTAGTAAGAGACATTAGCTGAGAGGACTTGTGGATCTAGGATCTATGTCCACTGTTGACCAGCTAGCACTTCCACTTCTCCTGCTCTTACTCTGTATGGCAAGAAAGTTTACTCCTGCTTTTGTCTCTGATCGTCAACCTGGACTAGCAGGACTCATAATCTATTACATGCCTTCTGCCCATGGAACAGATGATCCAGTATCCTTAAAAATGAAGTCCAGTGGAACTTTAGCATACTAAAGATGCTTTTGGCAATTTGCATTTTCACTATGTATTTCTTTACTTGAAAGCCAAGCACCTGGCCTAAGCTCTCTTGCTCTTCACCATCACAAAGTTGGAAGCCCATAGCAGCAATGAACAACGGGGAAAACTGATGAGAGGAGGTCCTCCTCCCCACCCCCCACCTTCCTCCAGGAAGTATATGAAGACTGCCCTCCACCTCTGATTACTTTCTACACGGGGATTTTGCTGGCCAGCCCCATGCCCCACCAGCAGTGGTAAAAGTTTGTCCACTAAGACATTCCCTTGTCAGCCTTGTTCAAACCCAGAATTCACTACCTACAGTCATTTCCTCAAAGGAGTCCCCTATTGGACGGAATTCTTCACATGAATTTTCTGAAGATCCAGAATCTGAGGAAGAAATGTTTCTATCATTTTGCATCTTCTTTTTTTGCTTTACTGGCTATGAATTAAGTGTTTTTAGATAATAGGTCAATTTGAGGCTTGATAAAAATTATAATTCTTAGAATATAATTTCATAGTTAAAAGTGATGTCTTAAATTATTTGAACAAATTATTTCCAATTTAATGGACTCTCTAGATTGGTAAATTTTGTATTCTGATATGATTAAATAGCCAATCATAAGAAAAGCTATAATAGACATTTTACATGAGGAGTTAAACAACTACTATAGATCATTTTGAAACTTCAATAAGCCATATATGTTTCCTAAAAATTTATA
>NW_026711964.1:0-23045 GCF_026419965.1 Kogia breviceps | reverse complement strand
GCTCCCTTGACTCCGTGGGCTGTCCTGCCTTTCTGGTTTTTAGACTTTTTTCGCCTGGCCCTTTTGCCCCGGGGGGGGGGGGCGAGAGATTTCTTTGTAGTGCTGATTTGCTCTCCCAGGTTGCTTGGTTGGCCAAAAAGGGCGTATGCGTTTTTTCCTGAATATATTCAGGAAAAAACGCATACGCCCTTTTTGGCCAACCGCATCATTGTCCACGTTCTGGCGCTTTTCATGTGCTATCGGGGCCATTCCGATGTACCCGTTGACATCCGTTTCCTGCAGTTCTGCCTTGCGTTCAGCGCCTCTTCGTAGCCTGACCTCAATATATTTTGGGGCGATAGTTATCGTTTAGAACTCTGCAGGTTTGGGAAGTGCAGGGCCCCTGAGCTCCATTTCCCAAGTCGCTTTTTTGTGAGTGGGACGCAACACGGCTGGTTGGCTTCACGCCCTATTGTCGATCCGCGGTGGCAGGCTGAACCGCTGGTGAATTCTTCTTCGTGATGGGAAATGAGAGTGACATGTGCCCGACCAAACACCTCCAGCGAGTCTCTCATTGGTTCCCCCTCTTGCAGTTCATCCTGCGGACAAATTGCAGACGGTACGAAAGAGGCATGGAAAGGCGCCGAGTCTCCAAGTGGGGAGATTGTTAGTAAGGGGGCCTGAATGGAGAACACGAGCACCAGGAGAGGAAAACTGAGGTGAGTTTCAGAAAGCTTTCCCGATCCCACGGTGTAGCATCCGCTGGGTTTCCAATGAGTGCTTTCGCTGTCGGAAGATTGCGTTGAACCTGGAGAGTTGGGACCCATGGAATGGGGAGCACGCAGGATTCCTTTCAAGGGTCTGCATTTGCTTTCCCAACCTCACCAATCGTCTCAGCCCCAAGAGTGTCCAGCCTTATGTCTTCTGCCGCTGGGGCTGTAGATGTGGTCAATCCTGGTTGCATGCCAGTCCCTGAACGCATTTTGGAAGAATTTCTCTCTGTTTTGCCCTGCTTGTTTCTTCTTTGTGTTGGAAACGTATCCTCAGAATGGGTCTGAGCTGATTTGCCCTGTTGGTTTTAGGCCGCTTTACACACACTTGATGCACTTACACAGAGATATCAAGACTTAGCTTTTAAGATGCTTACTAGTCGGATAGATACTTGTGCGATGAACAGGGTCTGGTGAGTCCAGTTGATTGAGCAAGGAGTAGGTCGTGTCCATTCCATATTCGGTTTTCGGAAGGGTATCTGTGCTCATTTCAAACTCGAGTTTTATGCGTCACCGCACCTCACCTTTCCCCTGAAGCAGGCATAAGTGTGTTTTCTAAAAGCGTGACTCTGTTCTGTTTGGGGATTCCGTTCATGGGGAGCGATTTTTACATTCCCTCGATAAGTGATATCATAAGTTTCTTTTTTTGTGGGACTTATTTCACTGAGGATGATCGTACCTAAATCCACTCAGGATGCTGCTACCAGCCTCATGACGTGGATTTCATGGCTGAGTGACACTCCATTGGACCTACGTAGCACCACTTGTCCACTTGTCCACTTGTCTTTGTCCACTTGTCCACTCGTCTTTGTCCACTTGGCTCTTTCCTGGGATATGAAACGTGTACCGGAGTGGAGGTTCTTGTCAAGACAGCAGCCCTCAACTTTGGGGTCCCTGTGTCTGGTTGATTTTTTCATTTTCCCAAGGTCAACGCCCATGTGTGGAAGTGCCCTATGCTCTGTGGTTCTGTGTTTTACATGGTTTGGGAAAGAGGATACACTTGTGAAGATTGGCTGTTGGCCATTGACATCCCGCCCATCAGCTTAACAAGGCTCCCTTGACTCCGTGGGCTGTCCTGCCTTTCTGGTTTTTAGACTTTTTTCGCCTGGCCCTTTTGCCCCGGGGGGGGGGCGAGAGATTTCTTTGTAGTGCTGATTTGCTCTCCCAGGTTGCTTGGTTGGCCAAAAAGGGCGTATGCGTTTTTTCCTGAATATATTCAGGAAAAAACGCATACGCCCTTTTTGGCCAACCGCATCATTGTCCACGTTCTGGCGCTTTTCATGTGCTATCGGGGCCATTCCGATGTACCGGTTGACATCCGTTTCCTGCAGTTCTGCCTTGCGTTCAGCGCCTCTTCGTAGCCTGACCTCAATATATTTTGGGGCGATAGTTATCGTTTAGAACTCTGCAGGTTTGGGAAGTGCAGGGCCCCTGAGCTCCATTTCCCAAGTCGCTTTTTTGTGAGTGGGACGCAACACGGCTGGATGGCTTCACGCCCTATTGTCGATCCGCGGTTGCAGGCTGAACCGCTGGTGAATTCTTCTTCGTGATGGGAAATGAGAGTGACATGTGCCCGACCAAACACCTCCAGCGAGTCTCTCATTGGTTCCCCCTCTTGCAGTTCATCCTGCGGACAAATTGCAGACGGTACGAAAGAGGCATGGAAAGGCGCCGAGTCTCCAAGTGGGGAGATTGTTAGTAAGGGGGCCTGAATGGAGAACACGAGCACCAGGAGAGGAAAACTGAGGTGAGTTTCAGAAAGCTTTCCCGATCCCACGGTGTAGCATCCGCTGGGTTTCCAATGAGTGCTTTCGCTGTCGGAAGATTGCGTTGAACCTGGAGAGTTGGGAGCCATGGAATGGGGAGCACGACGGATTCCTTTCAAGGGTCTGCATTTGCTTTCCCAACCTCACCAATCGTCTCAGCCCCAAGAGTGTCCAGCCTTATGTCTTCTGCCGCTGGGGCTGTAGATGTGGTCAATCCTGGTTGCATGCCAGTCCCTGAACGCATTTTGGAAGAATTTCTCTCTGTTTTGCCCTGCTTGTTTCTTCTTTGTGTTGGAAATGTATCCTCAGAATGGGTCTGAGCTGATTTTCCCTGCTGGTTTTAGGCCGCTTTACACACACTTGATGCACTTACACAGAGATATCAAGACTTAGCTTTTAAGATGCTTACTAGTCGGATAGATACTTGTGCGATGAACAGGGTCTGGTGAGTCCAGTTGATTGAGCAAGGAGTAGGTCGTGTCCATTCCATATTCGGTTTTCGGAAGGGTATCTGTGCTCATTTCAAACTCGAGTTTTATGCGTCACCGCACCTCACCTTTCCCCTGAAGCAGGCATAAGTGTGTTTTCTAAAAGCGTGACTCTGTTCTGTTTGGGGATTCCGTTCATGGGGAGCGATTTTTACATTCCCTCGATAAGTGATATCATAAGTTTCTTTTTTTGTGGGACTTATTTCACTGAGGATGATCGTACCTAAATCCACTCAGGATGCTGCTACCAGCCTCATGATGTGGATTTCATGGCTGAGTGACACTCCATTGGACCTACGTAGCACCACTTGTCCACTTGTCCACTTGTCTTTGTCCACTTGTCCACTCGTCTTTGTCCACTTGGCTCTTTCCTGGGATATGAAACGTGTACCGGAGTGGAGGTTCTTGTCAAGACAGCAGCCCTCAACTTTGGGGTCCCTGTGTCTGGTTGATTTTTTCATTTTCCCAAGGTCAACGCCCATGTGTGGAAGTGCCCTATGCTCTGTGGTTCTGTGTTTTACATGGTTTGGGAAAGAGGATACACTTGTGAAGATTGGCTGTTGGCCATTGACATCCCGCCCATCAGCTTAACAAGGCTCCCTTGACTCCGTGGGCTGTCCTGCCTTTCTGGTTTTTAGACTTTTTTCGCCTGGCCCTTTTGCCCCGGGGGGGGGGGCGAGAGATTTCTTTGTAGTGCTGATTTGCTCTCCCAGGTTGCTTGGTTGGCCAAAAAGGGCGTATGCGTTTTTTCCTGAATATATTCAGGAAAAAACGCATACGCCCTTTTTGGCCAACCGCATCATTGTCCACGTTCTGGCGCTTTTCATGTGCTATGGGGGCCATTCCGATGTACCCGTTGACATCCGTTTCCTGCAGTTCTGCCTTGCGTTCAGCGCCTCTTCGTAGCCTGACCTCAATATATTTTGGGGCGATAGTTATCGTTTAGAACTCTGCAGGTTTGGGAAGTGCAGGGCCCCTGAGCTCCATTTCCCAAGTCGCTTTTTTGTGAGTGGGACGCAACACGGCTGGATGGCTTCACGCCCTATTGTCGATCCGCGGTTGCAGGCTGAACCGCTGGTGAATTCTTCTTCGTGATGGGAAATGAGAGTGACATGTGCCCGACCAAACACCTCCAGCGAGTCTCTCATTGGTTCCCCCTCTTGCAGTTCATCCTGCGGACAAATTGCAGACGGTACGAAAGAGGCATGGAAAGGCGCCGAGTCTCCAAGTGGGGAGATTGTTAGTAAGGGGGCCTGAATGGAGAACACGAGCACCAGGAGAGGAAAACTGAGGTGAGTTTCAGAAAGCTTTCCCGATCCCACGGTGTAGCATGCGCTGGGTTTCCAATGAGTGCTTTCGCTGTCGGAAGATTGCGTTGAACCTGGAGAGTTGGGACCCATGGAATGGGGAGCACGCAGGATTCCTTTCAAGGGTCTGCATTTGCTTTCCCAACCTCACCAATTGTCTCAGCCCCAAGAGTGTCCAGCCTTATGTCTTCTGCCGCTGGGGCTGTAGATGTGGTCAATCCTGGTTGCATGCCAGTCCCTGAACGCATTTTGGAAGAATTTCTCTCTGTTTTGCCCTGCTTGTTTCTTCTTTGTGTTGGAAATGTATCCTCAGAATGGGTCTGAGCTGATTTTCCCTGCTGGTTTTAGGCCGCTTTACACACCCTTGATGCACTTACACAGAGATATCAAGACTTAGCTTTTAAGATGCTTACTAGTCGGATAGATACTTGTGCGATGAACAGGGTCTGGTGAGTCCAGTTGATTGAGCAAGGAGTAGGTCGTGTCCATTCCATATTCGGTTTTCGGAAGGGTATCTGTGCTCATTTCAAACTCGAGTTTTATGCGTCACCGCACCTCACCTTTCCCCTGAAGCAGGCATAAGTGTGTTTTCTAAAAGCGTGACTCTGTTCTGTTTGGGGATTCCGTTCATGGGGAGCGATTTTTACATTCCCTCGATAAGTGATATCATAAGTTTCTTTTTTTGTGGGACTTATTTCACTGAGGATGATCGTACCTAAATCCACTCAGGATGCTGCTACCAGCCTCATGACGTGGATTTCATGGCTGAGTGACACTCCATTGGACCTACGTAGCACCACTTGTCCACTTGTCCACTTGTCTTTGTCCACTTGTCCACTCGTCTTTGTCCACTTGGCTCTTTCCTGGGATATGAAACGTGTACCGGAGTGGAGGTTCTTGTCAAGACAGCAGCCCTCAACTTTGGGGTCCCTGTGTCTGGTTGATTTTTTCATTTTCCCAAGGTCAACGCCCATGTGTGGAAGTGCCCTATGCTCTGTGGTTCTGTGTTTTACATGGTTTGGGAAAGAGGATACACTTGTGAAGATTGGCTGTTGGCCATTGACATCCCGCCCATCAGCTTAACAAGGCTCCCTTGACTCCGTGGGCTGTCCTGCCTTTCTGGTTTTTAGACTTTTTTCGCCTGGCCCTTTTGCCCCGGGGGGGGGGGGCGAGAGATTTCTTTGTAGTGCTGATTTGCTCTCCCAGGTTGCTTGGTTGGCCAAAAAGGGCGTATGCGTTTTTTCCTGAATATATTCAGGAAAAAACGCATACGCCCTTTTTGGCCAACCGCATCATTGTCCACGTTCTGGCGCTTTTCATGTGCTATGGGGGCCATTCCGATGTACCCGTTGACATCCGTTTCCTGCAGTTCTGCCTTGCGTTCAGCGCCTCTTCGTAGCCTGACCTCAATATATTTTGGGGCGATAGTTATCGTTTAGAACTCTGCAGGTTTGGGAAGTGCAGGGCCCCTGAGCTCCATTTCCCAAGTCGCTTTTTTGTGAGTGGGACGCAACACGGCTGGATGGCTTCACGCCCTATTGTCGATCCGCGGTTGCAGGCTGAACCGCTGGTGAATTCTTCTTCGTGATGGGAAATGAGAGTGACATGTGCCCGACCAAACACCTCCAGCGAGTCTCTCATTGGTTCCCCCTCTTGCAGTTCATCCTGCGGACAAATTGCAGACGGTACGAAAGAGGCATGGAAAGGCGCCGAGTCTCCAAGTGGGGAGATTGTTAGTAAGGGGGCCTGAATGGAGAACACGAGCACCAGGAGAGGAAAACTGAGGTGAGTTTCAGAAAGCTTTCCCGATCCCACGGTGTAGCATGCGCTGGGTTTCCAATGAGTGCTTTCGCTGTCGGAAGATTGCGTTGAACCTGGAGAGTTGGGACCCATGGAATGGGGAGCACGCAGGATTCCTTTCAAGGGTCTGCATTTGCTTTCCCAACCTCACCAATTGTCTCAGCCCCAAGAGTGTCCAGCCTTATGTCTTCTGCCGCTGGGGCTGTAGATGTGGTCAATCCTGGTTGCATGCCAGTCCCTGAACGCATTTTGGAAGAATTTCTCTCTGTTTTGCCCTGCTTGTTTCTTCTTTGTGTTGGAAATGTATCCTCAGAATGGGTCTGAGCTGATTTTCCCTGCTGGTTTTAGGCCGCTTTACACACCCTTGATGCACTTACACAGAGATATCAAGACTTAGCTTTTAAGATGCTTACTAGTCGGATAGATACTTGTGCGATGAACAGGGTCTGGTGAGTCCAGTTGATTGAGCAAGGAGTAGGTCGTGTCCATTCCATATTCGGTTTTCGGAAGGGTATCTGTGCTCATTTCAAACTCGAGTTTTATGCGTCACCGCACCTCACCTTTCCCCTGAAGCAGGCATAAGTGTGTTTTCTAAAAGCGTGACTCTGTTCTGTTTGGGGATTCCGTTCATGGGGAGCGATTTTTACATTCCCTCGATAAGTGATATCATAAGTTTCTTTTTTTGTGGGACTTATTTCACTGAGGATGATCGTACCTAAATCCACTCAGGATGCTGCTACCAGCCTCATGACGTGGATTTCATGGCTGAGTGACACTCCATTGGACCTACGTAGCACCACTTGTCCACTTGTCCACTTGTCTTTGTCCACTTGTCCACTCGTCTTTGTCCACTTGGCTCTTTCCTGGGATATGAAACGTGTACCGGAGTGGAGGTTCTTGTCAAGACAGCAGCCCTCAACTTTGGGGTCCCTGTGTCTGGTTGATTTTTTCATTTTCCCAAGGTCAACGCCCATGTGTGGAAGTGCCCTATGCTCTGTGGTTCTGTGTTTTACATGGTTTGGGAAAGAGGATACACTTGTGAAGATTGGCTGTTGGCCATTGACATCCCGCCCATCAGCTTAACAAGGCTCCCTTGACTCCGTGGGCTGTCCTGCCTTTCTGGTTTTTAGACTTTTTTCGCCTGGCCCTTTTGCCCCGGGGGGGGGGGCGAGAGATTTCTTTGTAGTGCTGATTTGCTCTCCCAGGTTGCTTGGTTGGCCAAAAAGGGCGTATGCGTTTTTTCCTGAATATATTCAGGAAAAAACGCATACGCCCTTTTTGGCCAACCGCATCATTGTCCACGTTCTGGCGCTTTTCATGTGCTATCGGGGCCATTCCGATGTACCCGTTGACATCCGTTTCCTGCAGTTCTGCCTTGCGTTCAGCGCCTCTTCGTAGCCTGACCTCAATATATTTTGGGGCGATAGTTATCGTTTAGAACTCTGCAGGTTTGGGAAGTGCAGGGGCCCTGAGCTCCATTTCCCAAGTCGCTTTTTTGTGAGTGGGACGCAACACGGCTGGATGGCTTCACGCCCTATTGTCGATCCGCGGTTGCAGGCTGAACCGCTGGTGAATTCTTCTTCGTAATGGGAAATGAGAGTGACATGTGCCCGACCAAACACCTCCAGCGAGTCTCTCATTGGTTCCCCCTCTTGCAGTTCATCCTGCGGACAAATTGCAGACGGTACGAAAGAGGCATGGAAAGGCGCCGAGTCTCCAAGTGGGGAGATTGTTAGTAAGGGGGCCTGAATGGAGAACACGAGCACCAGGAGAGGAAAACTGAGGTGAGTTTCAGAAAGCTTTCCCGATCCCACGGTGTAGCATGCGCTGGGTTTCCAATGAGTGCTTTCGCTGTCGGAAGATTGCGTTGAACCTGGAGAGTTGGGACCCATGGAATGGGGAGCACGCAGGATTCCTTTCAAGGGTCTGCATTTGCTTTCCCAACCTCACCAATTGTCTCAGCCCCAAGAGTGTCCAGCCTTATGTCTTCTGCCGCTGGGGCTGTAGATGTGGTCAATCCTGGTTGCATGCCAGTCCCTGAACGCATTTTGGAAGAATTTCTCTCTGTTTTGCCCTGCTTGTTTCTTCTTTGTGTTGGAAATGTATCCTCAGAATGGGTCTGAGCTGATTTTCCCTGCTGGTTTTAGGCCGCTTTACACACCCTTGATGCACTTACACAGAGATATCAAGACTTAGCTTTTAAGATGCTTACTAGTCGGATAGATACTTGTGCGATGAACAGGGTCTGGTGAGTCCAGTTGATTGAGCAAGGAGTAGGTCGTGTCCATTCCATATTCGGTTTTCGGAAGGGTATCTGTGCTCATTTCAAACTCGAGTTTTATGCGTCACCGCACCTCACCTTTCCCCTGAAGCAGGCATAAGTGTGTTTTCTAAAAGCGTGACTCTGTTCTGTTTGGGGATTCCGTTCATGGGGAGCGATTTTTACATTCCCTCGATAAGTGATATCATAAGTTTCTTTTTTTGTGGGACTTATTTCACTGAGGATGATCGTACCTAAATCCACTCAGGATGCTGCTACCAGCCTCATGACGTGGATTTCATGGCTGAGTGACACTCCATTGGACCTACGTAGCACCACTTGTCCACTTGTCCACTTGTCTTTGTCCACTTGTCCACTCGTCTTTGTCCACTTGGCTCTTTCCTGGGATATGAAACGTGTACCGGAGTGGAGGTTCTTGTCAAGACAGCAGCCCTCAACTTTGGGGTCCCTGTGTCTGGTTGATTTTTTCATTTTCCCAAGGTCAACGCCCATGTGTGGAAGTGCCCTATGCTCTGTGGTTCTGTGTTTTACATGGTTTGGGAAAGAGGATACACTTGTGAAGATTGGCTGTTGGCCATTGACATCCCGCCCATCAGCTTAACAAGGCTCCCTTGACTCCGTGGGCTGTCCTGCCTTTCTGGTTTTTAGACTTTTTTCGCCTGGCCCTTTTGCCCCGGGGGGGGGGCGAGAGATTTCTTTGTAGTGCTGATTTGCTCTCCCAGGTTGCTTGGTTGGCCAAAAAGGGCGTATGCGTTTTTTCCTGAATATATTCAGGAAAAAACGCATACGCCCTTTTTGGCCAACCGCATCATTGTCCACGTTCTGGCGCTTTTCATGTGCTATCGGGGCCATTCCGATGTACCCGTTGACATCCGTTTCCTGCAGTTCTGCCTTGCGTTCAGCGCCTCTTCGTAGCCTGCCCTCAATATATTTTGGGGCGATAGTTATCGTTTAGAACTCTGCAGGTTTGGGAAGTGCAGGGCCCCTGAGCTCCATTTCCCAAGTCGCTTTTTTGTGAGTGGGACGCAACACGGCTGGATGGCTTCACGCCCTATTGTCGATCCGCGGTTGCAGGCTGAACCGCTGGTGAATTCTTCTTCGTGATGGGAAATGAGAGTGACATGTGCCCGACCAAACACCTCCAGCGAGTCTCTCATTGGTTCCCCCTCTTGCAGTTCATCCTGCGGACAAATTGCAGACGGTACGAAAGAGGCATGGAAAGGCGCCGAGTCTCCAAGTGGGGAGATTGTTAGTAAGGGGGCCTGAATGGAGAACACGAGCACCAGGAGAGGAAAACTGAGGTGAGTTTCAGAAAGCTTTCCCGATCCCACGGTGTAGCATCCGCTGGGTTTCCAATGAGTGCTTTCGCTGTCGGAAGATTGCGTTGAACCTGGAGAGTTGGGAGCCATGGAATGGGGAGCACGCAGGATTCCTTTCAAGGGTCTGCATTTGCTTTCCCAACCTCACCAATCGTCTCAGCCCCAAGAGTGTCCAGCCTTATGTCTTCTGCCGCTGGGGCTGTAGATGTGGTCAATCCTGGTTGCATGCCAGTCCCTGAACGCATTTTGGAAGAATTTCTCTCTGTTTTGCCCTGCTTGTTTCTTCTTTGTGTTGGAAATGTATCCTCAGAATGGGTCTGAGTTGATTTTCCCTGCTGGTTTTAGGCCGCTTTACACACACTTGATGCACTTACACAGAGATATCAAGACTTAGCTTTTAAGATGCTTACTAGTCGGATAGATACTTGTGCGATGAACAGGGTCTGGTGAGTCCAGTTGATTGAGCAAGGAGTAGGTCGTGTCCATTCCATATTCGGTTTTCGGAAGGGTATCTGTGCTCATTTCAAACTCGAGTTTTATGCGTCACCGCACCTCACCTTTCCCCTGAAGCAGGCATAAGTGTGTTTTCTAAAAGCGTGACTCTGTTCTGTTTGGGGATTCCGTTCATGGGGAGCGATTTTTACATTCCCTCGATAAGTGATATCATAAGTTTCTATTTTTGTGGGACTTATTTCACTGAGGATGATCGTACCTAAATCCACTCAGGATGCTGCTACCAGCCTCATGACGTGGATTTCATGGCTGAGTGACACTCCATTGGACCTACGTAGCACCACTTGTCCACTTGTCCACTTGTCCACTCGTCTTTGTCCACTTGGCTCTTTCCTGGGATATGAAACGTGTACCGGAGTGGAGGTTCTTGTCAAGACAGCAGCCCTCAACTTTGGGGTCCCTGTGTCTGGTTGATTTTTTGATTTTCCCAAGGTCAACGCCCATGTGTGGAAGTGCCCTATGCTCTGTGGTTCTGTGTTTTACATGGTTTGGGAAAGAGGATACACTTGTGAAGATTGGCTGTTGGCCATTGACATCCCGCCCATCAGCTTAACAAGGCTCCCTTGACTCCGTGGGCTGTCCTGCCTTTCTGGTTTTTAGACTTTTTTCGCCTGGCCCTTTTGCCCCGGGGGGGGGGGGCGAGAGATTTCTTTGTAGTGCTGATTTGCTCTCCCAGGTTGCTTGGTTGGCCAAAAAGGGCGTATGCGTTTTTTCCTGAATATATTCAGGAAAAAACGCATACGCCCTTTTTGGCCAACCGCATCATTGTCCACGTTCTGGCGCTTTTCATGTGCTATCGGGGCCATTCCGATGTACCCGTTGACATCCGTTTCCTGCAGTTCTGCCTTGCGTTCAGCGCCTCTTCGTAGCCTGACCTCAATATATTTTGGGGCGATAGTTATCGTTTAGAACTCTGCAGGTTTGGGAAGTGCAGGGCCCCTGAGCTCCATTTCCCAAGTCGCTTTTTTGTGAGTGGGACGCAACACGGCTGGATGGCTTCACGCCCTATTGTCGATCCGCGGTGGCAGGCTGAACCGCTGGTGAATTCTTCTTCGTGATGGGAAATGAGAGTGACATGTGCCCGACCAAACACCTCCAGCGAGTCTCTCATTGGTTCCCCCTCTTGCAGTTCATCCTGCGGACAAATTGCAGACGGTACGAAAGAGGCATGGAAAGGCGCCGAGTCTCCAAGTGGGGAGATTGTTAGTAAGGGGGCCTGAATGGAGAACACGAGCACCAGGAGAGGAAAACTGAGGTGAGTTTCAGAAAGCTTTCCCGATCCCACGGTGTAGCATCCGCTGGGTTTCCAATGAGTGCTTTCGCTGTCGGAAGATTGCGTTGAACCTGGAGAGTTGGGAGCCATGGAATGGGGAGCACGCAGGATTCCTTTCAAGGGTCTGCATTTGCTTTCCCAACCTCACCAATCGTCTCAGCCCCAAGAGTGTCCAGCCTTATGTCTTCTGCCGCTGGGGCTGTAGATGTGGTCAATCCTGGTTGCATGCCAGTCCCTGAACGCATTTTGGAAGAATTTCTCTCTGTTTTGCCCTGCTTGTTTCTTCTTTGTGTTGGAAATGTATCCTCAGAATGGGTCTGAGCTGATTTTCCCTGCTGGTTTTAGGCCGCTTTACACACCCTTGATGCACTTACACAGAGATATCAAGACTTAGCTTTTAAGATGCTTACTAGTCGGATAGATACTTGTGCGATGAACAGGGTCTGGTGAGTCCAGTTGATTGAGCAAGGAGTAGGTCGTGTCCATTCCATATTCGGTTTTCGGAAGGGTATCTGTGCTCATTTCAAACTCGAGTTTTATGCGTCACCGCACCTCACCTTTCCCCTGAAGCAGGCATAAGTGTGTTTTCTAAAAGCGTGACTCTGTTCTGTTTGGGGATTCCGTTCATGGGGAGCGATTTTTACATTCCCTCGATAAGTGATATCATAAGTTTCTTTTTTTGTGGGACTTATTTCACTGAGGATGATCGTACCTAAATCCACTCAGGATGCTGCTACCAGCCTCATGACGTGGATTTCATGGCTGAGTGACACTCCATTGGACCTACGTAGCACCACTTGTCCACTTGTCCACTTGTCTTTGTCCACTTGTCCACTCGTCTTTGTCCACTTGGCTCTTTCCTGGGATATGAAACGTGTACCGGAGTGGAGGTTCTTGTCAAGACAGCAGCCCTCAACTTTGGGGTCCCTGTGTCTGGTTGATTTTTTCATTTTCCCAAGGTCAACGCCCATGTGTGGAAGTGCCCTATGCTCTGTGGTTCTGTGTTTTACATGGTTTGGGAAAGAGGATACACTTGTGAAGATTGGCTGTTGGCCATTGACATCCCGCCCATCAGCTTAACAAGGCTCCCTTGACTCCGTGGGCTGTCCTGCCTTTCTGGTTTTTAGACTTTTTTCGCCTGGCCCTTTTGCCCCGGGGGGGGGGCGAGAGATTTCTTTGTAGTGCTGATTTGCTCTCCCAGGTTGCTTGGTTGGCCAAAAAGGGCGTATGCGTTTTTTCCTGAATATATTCAGGAAAAAACGCATACGCCCTTTTTGGCCAACCGCATCATTGTCCACGTTCTGGCGCTTTTCATGTGCTATCGGGGCCATTCCGATGTACCCGTTGACATCCGTTTCCTGCAGTTCTGCCTTGCGTTCAGCGCCTCTTCGTAGCCTGACCTCAATATATTTTGGGGCGATAGTTATCGTTTAGAACTCTGCAGGTTTGGGAAGTGCAGGGCCCCTGAGCTCCATTTCCCAAGTCGCTTTTTTGTGAGTGGGACGCAACACGGCTGGATGGCTTCACGCCCTATTGTCGATCCGCGGTGGCAGGCTGAACCGCTGGTGAATTCTTCTTCGTGATGGGAAATGAGAGTGACATGTGCCCGACCAAACACCTCCAGCGAGTCTCTCATTGGTTCCCCCTCTTGCAGTTCATCCTGCGGACAAATTGCAGACGGCACGAAAGAGGCATGGAAAGGCGCCGAGTCTCCAAGTGGGGAGATTGTTAGTAAGGGGGCCTGAATGGAGAACACGAGCACCAGGAGAGGAAAACTGAGGTGAGTTTCAGAAAGCTTTCCCGATCCCACGGTGTAGCATCCGCTGGGTTTCCAATGAGTGCTTTCGCTGTCGGAAGATTGCGTTGAACCTGGAGAGTTGGGAGCCATGGAATGGGGAGCACGCAGGATTCCTTTCAAGGGTCTGCATTTGCTTTCCCAACCTCACCAATCGTCTCAGCCCCAAGAGTGTCCAGCCTTATGTCTTCTGCCGCTGGGGCTGTAGATGTGGTCAATCCTGGTTGCATGCCAGTCCCTGAACGCATTTTGGAAGAATTTCTCTCTGTTTTGCCCTGCTTGTTTCTTCTTTGTGTTGGAAATGTATCCTCAGAATGGGTCTGAGCTGATTTTCCCTGCTGGTTTTAGGCCGCTTTACACACACTTGATGCACTTACACAGAGATATCAAGACTTAGCTTTTAAGATGCTTACTAGTCGGATAGATACTTGTGCGATGAACAGGGTCTGGTGAGTCCAGTTGATTG
The DNA here is from genome assembly GCF_026419965.1 of Kogia breviceps. Lineage (NCBI taxonomy): Eukaryota > Metazoa > Chordata > Mammalia > Artiodactyla > Physeteridae > Kogia > Kogia breviceps. Next base: position 9,288 of record NW_026711964.1, on the reverse strand, counting down.
AGCAAGGAGTAGGTCGTGTCCATTCCATATTCGGTTTTCGGAAGGGTATCTGTGCTCATTTCAAACTCGAGTTTTATGCGTCACCGCACCTCACCTTTCCCCTGAAGCAGGCATAAGTGTGTTTTCTAAAAGCGTGACTCTGTTCTGTTTGGGGATTCCGTTCATGGGGAGCGATTTTTACATTCCCTCGATAAGTGATATCATAAGTTTCTTTTTTTGTGGGACTTATTTCACTGAGGATGATCGTACCTAAATCCACTCAGGATGCTGCTACCAGCCTCATGACGTGGATTTCATGGCTGAGTGACACTCCATTGGACCTACGTAGCACCACTTGTCCACTTGTCCACTTGTCTTTGTCCACTTGTCCACTCGTCTTTGTCCACTTGGCTCTTTCCTGGGATATGAAACGTGTACCGGAGTGGAGGTTCTTGTCAAGACAGCAGCCCTCAACTTTGGGGTCCCTGTGTCTGGTTGATTTTTTCATTTTCCCAAGGTCAACGCCCATGTGTGGAAGTGCCCTATGCTCTGTGGTTCTGTGTTTTACATGGTTTGGGAAAGAGGATACACTTGTGAAGATTGGCTGTTGGCCATTGACATCCCGCCCATCAGCTTAACAAGGCTCCCTTGACTCCGTGGGCTGTCCTGCCTTTCTGGTTTTTAGACTTTTTTCGCCTGGCCCTTTTGCCCCGGGGGGGGGGGGGCGAGAGATTTCTTTGTAGTGCTGATTTGCTCTCCCAGGTTGCTTGGTTGGCCAAAAAGGGCGTATGCGTTTTTTCCTGAATATATTCAGGAAAAAACGCATACGCCCTTTTTGGCCAACCGCATCATTGTCCACGTTCTGGCGCTTTTCATGTGCTATGGGGGCCATTCCGATGTACCCGTTGACATCCGTTTCCTGCAGTTCTGCCTTGCGTTCAGCGCCTCTTCGTAGCCTGACCTCAATATATTTTGGGGCGATAGTTATCGTTTAGAACTCTGCAGGTTTGGGAAGTGCAGGGCCCCTGAGCTCCATTTCCCAAGTCGCTTTTTTGTGAGTGGGACGCAACACGGCTGGATGGCTTCACGCCCTATTGTCGATCCGCGGTTGCAGGCTGAACCGCTGGTGAATTCTTCTTCGTGATGGGAAATGAGAGTGACATGTGCCCGACCAAACACCTCCAGCGAGTCTCTCATTGGTTCCCCCTCTTGCAGTTCATCCTGCGGACAAATTGCAGACGGTACGAAAGAGGCATGGAAAGGCGCCGAGTCTCCAAGTGGGGAGATTGTTAGTAAGGGGGCCTGAATGGAGAACACGAGCACCAGGAGAGGAAAACTGAGGTGAGTTTCAGAAAGCTTTCCCGATCCCACGGTGTAGCATCCGCTGGGTTTCCAATGAGTGCTTTCGCTGTCGGAAGATTGCGTTGAACCTGGAGAGTTGGGAGCCATGGAATGGGGAGCACGCAGGATTCCTTTCAAGGGTCTGCATTTGCTTTCCCAACCTCACCAATCGTCTCAGCCCCAAGAGTGTCCAGCCTTATGTCTTCTGCCGCTGGGGCTGTAGATGTGGTCAATCCTGGTTGCATGCCAGTCCCTGAACGCATTTTGGAAGAATTTCTCTCTGTTTTGCCCTGCTTGTTTCTTCTTTGTGTTGGAAATGTATCCTCAGAATGGGTCTGAGCTGATTTTCCCTGCTGGTTTTAGGCCGCTTTACACACACTTGATGCACTTACACAGAGATATCAAGACTTAGCTTTTAAGATGCTTACTAGTCGGATAGATACTTGTGCGATGAACAGGGTCTGGTGAGTCCAGTTGATTGAGCAAGGAGTAGGTCGTGTCCATTCCATATTCGGTTTTCGGAAGGGTATCTGTGCTCATTTCAAACTCGAGTTTTATGCGTCACCGCACCTCACCTTTCCCCTGAAGCAGGCATAAGTGTGTTTTCTAAAAGCGTGACTCTGTTCTGTTTGGGGATTCCGTTCATGGGGAGCGATTTTTACATTCCCTCGATAAGTGATATCATAAGTTTCTTTTTTTGTGGGACTTATTTCACTGAGGATGATCGTACCTAAATCCACTCAGGATGCTGCTACCAGCCTCATGACGTGGATTTCATGGCTGAGTGACACTCCATTGGACCTACGTAGCACCACTTGTCCACTTGTCCACTTGTCTTTGTCCACTTGTCCACTCGTCTTTGTCCACTTGGCTCTTTCCTGGCATATGAAACGTGTACCGGAGTGGAGGTTCTTGTCAAGACAGCAGCCCTCAACTTTGGGGTCCCTGTGTCTGGTTGATTTTTTCATTTTCCCAAGGTCAACGCCCATGTGTGGAAGTGCCCTATGCTCTGTGGTTCTGTGTTTTACATGGTTTGGGAAAGAGGATACACTTGTGAAGATTGGCTGTTGGCCATTGACATCCCGCCCATCAGCTTAACAAGGCTCCCTTGACTCCGTGGGCTGTCCTGCCTTTCTGGTTTTTAGACTTTTTTCGCCTGGCCCTTTTGCCCCGGGGGGGGGGGGGCGAGAGATTTCTTTGTAGTGCTGATTTGCTCTCCCAGGTTGCTTGGTTGGCCAAAAAGGGCGTATGCGTTTTTTCCTGAATATATTCAGGAAAAAACGCATACGCCCTTTTTGGCCAACCGCATCATTGTCCACGTTCTGGCGCTTTTCATGTGCTATCGGGGCCATTCCGATGTACCCGTTGACATCCGTTTCCTGCAGTTCTGCCTTGCGTTCAGCGCCTCTTCGTAGCCTGCCCTCAATATATTTTGGGGCGATAGTTATCGTTTAGAACTCTGCAGGTTTGGGAAGTGCAGGGCCCCTGAGCTCCATTTCCCAAGTCGCTTTTTTGTGAGTGGGACGCAACACGGCTGGATGGCTTCACGCCCTATTGTCGATCCGCGGTTGCAGGCTGAACCGCTGGTGAATTCTTCTTCGTGATGGGAAATGAGAGTGACATGTGCCCGACCAAACACCTCCAGCGAGTCTCTCATTGGTTCCCCCTCTTGCAGTTCATCCTGCGGACAAATTGCAGACGGCACGAAAGAGGCATGGAAAGGCGCCGAGTCTCCAAGTGGGGAGATTGTTAGTAAGGGGGCCTGAATGGAGAACACGAGCACCAGGAGAGGAAAACTGAGGTGAGTTTCAGAAAGCTTTCCCGATCCCACGGTGTAGCATCCGCTGGGTTTCCAATGAGTGCTTTCGCTGTCGGAAGATTGCGTTGAACCTGGAGAGTTGGGAGCCATGGAATGGGGAGCACGCAGGATTCCTTTCAAGGGTCTGCATTTGCTTTCCCAACCTCACCAATCGTCTCAGCCCCAAGAGTGTCCAGCCTTATGTCTTCTGCCGCTGGGGCTGTAGATGTGGTCAATCCTGGTTGCATGCCAGTCCCTGAACGCATTTTGGAAGAATTTCTCTCTGTTTTGCCCTGCTTGTTTCTTCTTTGTGTTGGAAATGTATCCTCAGAATGGGTCTGAGCTGATTTTCCCTGCTGGTTTTAGGCCGCTTTACACACACTTGATGCACTTACACAGAGATATCAAGACTTAGCTTTTAAGATGCTTACTAGTCGGATAGATACTTGTGCGATGAACAGGGTCTGGTGAGTCCAGTTGATTGAGCAAGGAGTAGGTCGTGTCCATTCCATATTCGGTTTTCGGAAGGGTATCTGTGCTCATTTCAAACTCGAGTTTTATGCGTCACCGCACCTCACCTTTCCCCTGAAGCAGGCATAAGTGTGTTTTCTAAAAGCGTGACTCTGTTCTGTTTGGGGATTCCGTTCATGGGGAGCGATTTTTACATTCCCTCGATAAGTGATATCATAAGTTTCTTTTTTTGTGGGACTTATTTCACTGAGGATGATCGTACCTAAATCCACTCAGGATGCTGCTACCAGCCTCATGATGTGGATTTCATGGCTGAGTGACACTCCATTGGACCTACGTAGCACCACTTGTCCACTTGTCCACTTGTCTTTGTCCACTTGTCCACTCGTCTTTGTCCACTTGGCTCTTTCCTGGGATATGAAACGTGTACCGGAGTGGAGGTTCTTGTCAAGACAGCAGCCCTCAACTTTGGGGTCCCTGTGTCTGGTTGATTTTTTCATTTTCCCAAGGTCAACGCCCATGTGTGGAAGTGCCCTATGCTCTGTGGTTCTGTGTTTTACATGGTTTGGGAAAGAGGATACACTTGTGAAGATTGGCTGTTGGCCATTGACATCCCGCCCATCAGCTTAACAAGGCTCCCTTGACTCCGTGGGCTGTCCTGCCTTTCTGGTTTTTAGACTTTTTTCGCCTGGCCCTTTTGCCCCGGGGGGGGGGCGAGAGATTTCTTTGTAGTGCTGATTTGCTCTCCCAGGTTGCTTGGTTGGCCAAAAAGGGCGTATGCGTTTTTTCCTGAATATATTCAGGAAAAAACGCATACGCCCTTTTTGGCCAACCGCATCATTGTCCACGTTCTGGCGCTTTTCATGTGCTATCGGGGCCATTCCGATGTACCCGTTGACATCCGTTTCCTGCAGTTCTGCCTTGCGTTCAGCGCCTCTTCGTAGCCTGCCCTCAATATATTTTGGGGCGATAGTTATCGTTTAGAACTCTGCAGGTTTGGGAAGTGCAGGGCCCCTGAGCTCCATTTCCCAAGTCGCTTTTTTGTGAGTGGGACGCAACACGGCTGGATGGCTTCACGCCCTATTGTCGATCCGCGGTTGCAGGCTGAACCGCTGGTGAATTCTTCTTCGTGATGGGAAATGAGAGTGACATGTGCCCGACCAAACACCTCCAGCGAGTCTCTCATTGGTTCCCCCTCTTGCAGTTCATCCTGCGGACAAATTGCAGACGGTACGAAAGAGGCATGGAAAGGCGCCGAGTCTCCAAGTGGGGAGATTGTTAGTAAGGGGGCCTGAATGGAGAACACGAGCACCAGGAGAGGAAAACTGAGGTGAGTTTCAGAAAGCTTTCCCGATCCCACGGTGTAGCATCCGCTGGGTTTCCAATGAGTGCTTTCGCTGTCGGAAGATTGCGTTGAACCTGGAGAGTTGGGAGCCATGGAATGGGGAGCACGCAGGATTCCTTTCAAGGGTCTGCATTTGCTTTCCCAACCTCACCAATCGTCTCAGCCCCAAGAGTGTCCAGCCTTATGTCTTCTGCCGCTGGGGCTGTAGATGTGGTCAATCCTGGTTGCATGCCAGTCCCTGAACGCATTTTGGAAGAATTTCTCTCTGTTTTGCCCTGCTTGTTTCTTCTTTGTGTTGGAAATGTATCCTCAGAATGGGTCTGAGCTGATTTTCCCTGCTGGTTTTAGGCCGCTTTACACACACTTGATGCACTTACACAGAGATATCAAGACTTAGCTTTTAAGATGCTTACTAGTCGGATAGATACTTGTGCGATGAACAGGGTCTGGTGAGTCCAGTTGATTGAGCAAGGAGTAGGTCGTGTCCATTCCATATTCGGTTTTCGGAAGGGTATCTGTGCTCATTTCAAACTCGAGTTTTATGCGTCACCGCACCTCACCTTTCCCCTGAAGCAGGCATAAGTGTGTTTTCTAAAAGCGTGACTCTGTTCTGTTTGGGGATTCCGTTCATGGGGAGCGATTTTTACATTCCCTCGATAAGTGATATCATAAGTTTCTTTTTTTGTGGGACTTATTTCACTGAGGATGATCGTACCTAAATCCACTCAGGATGCTGCTACCAGCCTCATGACGTGGATTTCATGGCTGAGTGACACTCCATTGGACCTACGTAGCACCACTTGTCCACTTGTCCACTTGTCTTTGTCCACTTGTCCACTCGTCTTTGTCCACTTGGCTCTTTCCTGGGATATGAAACGTGTACCGGAGTGGAGGTTCTTGTCAAGACAGCAGCCCTCAACTTTGGGGTCCCTGTGTCTGGTTGATTTTTTCATTTTCCCAAGGTCAACGCCCATGTGTGGAAGTGCCCTATGCTCTGTGGTTCTGTGTTTTACATGGTTTGGGAAAGAGGATACACTTGTGAAGATTGGCTGTTGGCCATTGACATCCCGCCCATCAGCTTAACAAGGCTCCCTTGACTCCGTGGCCTGTCCTGCCTTTCTGGTTTTTAGACTTTTTTCGCCTGGCCCTTTTGCCCCGGGGGGGGGGGGGCGAGAGATTTCTTTGTAGTGCTGATTTGCTCTCCCAGGTTGCTTGGTTGGCCAAAAAGGGCGTATGCGTTTTTTCCTGAATATATTCAGGAAAAAACGCATACGCCCTTTTTGGCCAACCGCATCATTGTCCACGTTCTGGCGCTTTTCATGTGCTATGGGGGCCATTCCGATGTACCCGTTGACATCCGTTTCCTGCAGTTCTGCCTTGCGTTCAGCGCCTCTTCGTAGCCTGACCTCAATATATTTTGGGGCGATAGTTATCGTTTAGAACTCTGCAGGTTTGGGAAGTGCAGGGCCCCTGAGCTCCATTTCCCAAGTCGCTTTTTTGTGAGTGGGACGCAACACGGCTGGATGGCTTCACGCCCTATTGTCGATCCGCGGTTGCAGGCTGAACCGCTGGTGAATTCTTCTTCGTGATGGGAAATGAGAGTGACATGTGCCCGACCAAACACCTCCAGCGAGTCTCTCATTGGTTCCCCCTCTTGCAGTTCATCCTGCGGACAAATTGCAGACGGTACGAAAGAGGCATGGAAAGGCGCCGAGTCTCCAAGTGGGGAGATTGTTAGTAAGGGGGCCTGAATGGAGAACACGAGCACCAGGAGAGGAAAACTGAGGTGAGTTTCAGAAAGCTTTCCCGATCCCACGGTGTAGCATGCGCTGGGTTTCCAATGAGTGCTTTCGCTGTCGGAAGATTGCGTTGAACCTGGAGAGTTGGGACCCATGGAATGGGGAGCACGCAGGATTCCTTTCAAGGGTCTGCATTTGCTTTCCCAACCTCACCAATTGTCTCAGCCCCAAGAGTGTCCAGCCTTATGTCTTCTGCCGCTGGGGCTGTAGATGTGGTCAATCCTGGTTGCATGCCAGTCCCTGAACGCATTTTGGAAGAATTTCTCTCTGTTTTGCCCTGCTTGTTTCTTCTTTGTGTTGGAAATGTATCCTCAGAATGGGTCTGAGCTGATTTTCCCTGCTGGTTTTAGGCCGCTTTACACACCCTTGATGCACTTACACAGAGATATCAAGACTTAGCTTTTAAGATGCTTACTAGTCGGATAGATACTTGTGCGATGAACAGGGTCTGGTGAGTCCAGTTGATTGAGCAAGGAGTAGGTCGTGTCCATTCCATATTCGGTTTTCGGAAGGGTATCTGTGCTCATTTCAAACTCGAGTTTTATGCGTCACCGCACCTCACCTTTCCCCTGAAGCAGGCATAAGTGTGTTTTCTAAAAGCGTGACTCTGTTCTGTTTGGGGATTCCGTTCATGGGGAGCGATTTTTACATTCCCTCGATAAGTGATATCATAAGTTTCTTTTTTTGTGGGACTTATTTCACTGAGGATGATCGTACCTAAATCCACTCAGGATGCTGCTACCAGCCTCATGACGTGGATTTCATGGCTGAGTGACACTCCATTGGACCTACGTAGCACCACTTGTCCACTTGTCCACTTGTCTTTGTCCACTTGTCCACTCGTCTTTGTCCACTTGGCTCTTTCCTGGGATATGAAACGTGTACCGGAGTGGAGGTTCTTGTCAAGACAGCAGCCCTCAACTTTGGGGTCCCTGTGTCTGGTTGATTTTTTCATTTTCCCAAGGTCAACGCCCATGTGTGGAAGTGCCCTATGCTCTGTGGTTCTGTGTTTTACATGGTTTGGGAAAGAGGATACACTTGTGAAGATTGGCTGTTGGCCATTGACATCCCGCCCATCAGCTTAACAAGGCTCCCTTGACTCCGTGGGCTGTCCTGCCTTTCTGGTTTTTAGACTTTTTTCGCCTGGCCCTTTTGCCCCGGGGGGGGGGGCGAGAGATTTCTTTGTAGTGCTGATTTGCTCTCCCAGGTTGCTTGGTTGGCCAAAAAGGGCGTATGCGTTTTTTCCTGAATATATTCAGGAAAAAACGCATACGCCCTTTTTGGCCAACCGCATCATTGTCCACGTTCTGGCGCTTTTCATGTGCTATCGGGGCCATTCCGATGTACCCGTTGACATCCGTTTCCTGCAGTTCTGCCTTGCGTTCAGCGCCTCTTCGTAGCCTGACCTCAATATATTTTGGGGCGATAGTTATCGTTTAGAACTCTGCAGGTTTGGGAAGTGCAGGGCCCCTGAGCTCCATTTCCCAAGTCGCTTTTTTGTGAGTGGGACGCAACACGGCTGGATGGCTTCACGCCCTATTGTCGATCCGCGGTTGCAGGCTGAACCGCTGGTGAATTCTTCTTCGTGATGGGAAATGAGAGTGACATGTGCCCGACCAAACACCTCCAGCGAGTCTCTCATTGGTTCCCCCTCTTGCAGTTCATCCTGCGGACAAATTGCAGACGGTACGAAAGAGGCATGGAAAGGCGCCGAGTCTCCAAGTGGGGAGATTGTTAGTAAGGGGGCCTGAATGGAGAACACGAGCACCAGGAGAGGAAAACTGAGGTGAGTTTCAGAAAGCTTTCCCGATCCCACGGTGTAGCATGCGCTGGGTTTCCAATGAGTGCTTTCGCTGTCGGAAGATTGCGTTGAACCTGGAGAGTTGGGACCCATGGAATGGGGAGCACGCAGGATTCCTTTCAAGGGTCTGCATTTGCTTTCCCAACCTCACCAATTGTCTCAGCCCCAAGAGTGTCCAGCCTTATGTCTTCTGCCGCTGGGGCTGTAGATGTGGTCAATCCTGGTTGCATGCCAGTCCCTGAACGCATTTTGGAAGAATTTCTCTCTGTTTTGCCCTGCTTGTTTCTTCTTTGTGTTGGAAATGTATCCTCAGAATGGGTCTGAGCTGATTTTCCCTGCTGGTTTTAGGCCGCTTTACACACACTTGATGCACTTACACAGAGATATCAAGACTTAGCTTTTAAGATGCTTACTAGTCGGATAGATACTTGTGCGATGAACAGGGTCTGGTGAGTCCAGTTGATTGAGCAAGGAGTAGGTCGTGTCCATTCCATATTCGGTTTTCGGAAGGGTATCTGTGCTCATTTCAAACTCGAGTTTTATGCGTCACCGCACCTCACCTTTCCCCTGAAGCAGGCATAAGTGTGTTTTCTAAAAGCGTGACTCTGTTCTGTTTGGGGATTCCGTTCATGGGGAGCGATTTTTACATTCCCTCGATAAGTGATATCATAAGTTTCTTTTTTTGTGGGACTTATTTCACTGAGGATGATCGTACCTAAATCCACTCAGGATGCTGCTACCAGCCTCATGACGT
>NW_026711963.1:0-23124 GCF_026419965.1 Kogia breviceps | reverse complement strand
CTCCAAGTGGGGAGATTGTTAGTAAGGGGGCCTGAATGGAGAACACGAGCACCAGGAGATGAAAACTGAGGTGAGTTTCAGAAAGCTTTCCCGATCCCACGGTGTAGCAACCGCTGGGTTTCCAATGAGTGCTTTCGCTGTCGGAAGATTGCGTTGAACCTGGAGAGTTGGGACCCATGGAATGGGGAGCACGCAGGATTCCTTTCAAGGGTCTGCATTTGCTTTCCCAACCTCACCAATCGTCTCAGCCCCAAGAGTGTCCAGCCTTATGTCTTCTGCCGCTGGGGCTGTAGATGTGGTCAATCCTGGTTGCATGCCAGTCCCTGAACGCATTTTGGAAGAATTTCTCTCTGTTTTGCCCTGCTTGTTTCTTCTTTATGTTGGAAATGTATCCTCAGAATGGGTCTGAGCTGATTTTCCCTGCTGGTTTTAGGCCGCTTGACACACACTTGATGCACTTACACAGAGATATCAAGACTTAGCTTTGAAGATGCTTACTAGTCGGATAGATACTTGTGCGATGAACAGGGTCTGGTGAGTCCAGTTGATTGAGCAAGGAGTAGGTCGTGTCCATTCCATATTCGGTTTTCGGAAGGGTATCTGTGCTCATTTCAAACTCGAGTTTTATGCGTCACCCCACCTCACCTTTCCCCTAAAGCAGGCACAAGTGTGTTTTCTAAAAGCGTGACTCTGTTCTGTTTGGGGATTCAGTGCATGGGGAGCGATTTTTACATTCCCTCGATAAGTGATATCATAAGTTTCTTTTTTTGTGGGACTTATTTCACTGAGGATGATCGTACCTAAATCCACTCAGGATGCTGCTACCAGCCTCATGACGTGGATTTCATGGCTGAGTGACACTCCATTGGACCTACGTAGCACCACTTGTCCACTTGTCCACTTGTCTTTGTCCACTTGTCCACTCGTCTTTGTCCACTTGGCTCTTTCCTGGGATATGAAACGTGTACCGGAGTGGAGGTTCTTGTCAAGACAGCAGCCCTCAACTTTGGGGTCCCTGTGTCTGGTTGATTTTTTCATTTTCCCAAGGTCAACGCCCATGTGTGGAAGTGCCCTATGCTCTGTGGTTCTGTGTTTTCCATGGTTTGGGAAAGAGGATACACTTGTGAAGATTGGCTGTTGGCCATTGACATCCCGCCCATCAGCTTAACAAGGCTCCCTTGACTCCGTGGGCTGTCCTGCCTTTCTGGTTTTTAGACTTTTTTCGCCTGGCCCTTTTGCCCCGGGGGGGGGGGGGGCGAGAGATTTCTTTGTAGTGCTGATTTGCTCTCCCAGGTTGCTTGGTTGGCCAAAAAGGGCGTATGCGTTTTTTCCTGAATATATTCAGGAAAAAACGCATACGCCCTTTTTGGCCAACCGCATCATTGTCCACGTTCTGGCGCTTTTCATGTGCTATCGGGGCCATTCCGATGTACCCGTTGACATCCGTTTCCTGCAGTTCTGCCTTGCGTTCAGCGCCTCTTCGTAGCCTGACCTCAATATATTTTGGGGCGATAGTTATCGTTTAGAACTCTGCAGGTTTGGGAAGTGCAGTGCCCCTGAGCTCCATTTCCCAAGTCGCTTTTTTGTGAGTGGGACGCAACACGGCTGGATGGCTTCACGCCCTATTGTCGATCCGGGGTGGCAGGCTGAACCGCTGGTGAATTCTTCTTCGTGATGGGAAATGAGAGTGACATGTGCCCGACCAAACACCTCCAGCGAGTCTCTCATTGGTTCCCCCTCTTGCAGTTCATCCTGCGGACAAATTGCAGACGGTACGAAAGAGGCATGGAAAGGCGCCGAGTCTCCAAGTGGGGAGATTGTTAGTAAGGGGGCCTGAATGGAGAACACGAGCACCAGGAGATGAAAACTGAGGTGAGTTTCAGAAAGCTTTCCCGATCCCACGGTGTAGCAACCGCTGGGTTTCCAATGAGTGCTTTCGCTGTCGGAAGATTGCGTTGAACCTGGAGAGTTGGGACCCATGGAATGGGGAGCACGCAGGATTCCTTTCAAGGGTCTGCATTTGCTTTCCCAACCTCACCAATCGTCTCAGCCCCAAGAGTGTCCAGCCTTATGTCTTCTGCCGCTGGGGCTGTAGATGTGGTCAATCCTGGTTGCATGCCAGTCCCTGAACGCATTTTGGAAGAATTTCTCTCTGTTTTGCCCTGCTTGTTTCTTCTTTATGTTGGAAATGTATCCTCAGAATGGGTCTGAGCTGATTTTCCCTGCTGGTTTTAGGCCGCTTGACACACACTTGATGCACTTACACAGAGATATCAAGACTTAGCTTTTAAGATGCTTACTAGTCGGATAGATACTTGTGCGATGAACAGGGTCTGGTGAGTCCAGTTGATTGAGCAAGGAGTAGGTCGTGTCCATTCCATATTCGGTTTTCGGAAGGGTATCTGTGCTCATTTCAAACTCGAGTTTTATGCGTCACCCCACCTCACCTTTCCCCTGAAGCAGGCATAAGTGTGTTTTCTAAAAGCGTGACTCTGTTCTGTTTGGGGATTCAGTGCATGGGGAGCGATTTTTACATTCCCTCGATAAGTGATATCATAAGTTTCTTTTTTTGTGGGACTTATTTCACTGAGGATGATCGTACCTAAATCCACTCAGGATGCTGCTACCAGCCTCATGACGTGGATTTCATGGCTGAGTGACACTCCATTGGACCTACGTAGCACCACTTGTCCACTTGTCCACTTGTCTTTGTCCACTTGTCCACTCGTCTTTGTCCACTTGGCTCTTTCCTGGGATATGAAACGTGTACCGGAGTGGAGGTTCTTGTCAAGACAGCAGCCCTCAACTTTGGGGTCCCTGTGTCTGGTTGATTTTTTCATTTTCCCAAGGTCAACGCCCATGTGTGGAAGTGCCCTATGCTCTGTGGTTCTGTGTTTTACATGGTTTGGGAAAGAGGATACACTTGTGAAGATTGGCTGTTGGCCATTGACATCCCGCCCATCAGCTTAACAAGGCTCCCTTGACTCCGTGGGCTGTCCTGCGTTTCTGGTTTTTAGACTTTTTTCGCCTGGCCCTTTTGCCCCGGGGGGGGGGGGCGAGAGATTTCTTTGTAGTGCTGATTTGCTCTCCCAGGTTGCTTGGTTGGCCAAAAAGGGCGTATGCGTTTTTTCCTGAATATATTCAGGAAAAAACGCATACGCCCTTTTTGGCCAACCGCATCATTGTCCACGTTCTGGCGCTTTTCATGTGCTATCGGGGCCATTCCGATGTACCCGTTGACATCCATTTCCTGCAGTTCCGCCTTGCGTTCAGCGCCTCTTCGTAGCCTGACCTCAATATATTTTGGGGCGATAGTTATCGTTTAGAACTCTGCAGGTTTGGGAAGTGCAGTGCCCCTGAGCTCCATTTCCCAAGTCGCTTTTTTGTGAGTGGGACGCAACACGGCTGGATGGCTTCACGCCCTATTGTCGATCCGGGGTGGCAGGCTGAACCGCTGGTGAATTCTTCTTCGTGATGGGAAATGAGAGTGACATGTGCCCGACCAAACACCTCCAGCGAGTCTCTCATTGGTTCCCCCTCTTGCAGTTCATCCTGCGGACAAATTGCAGACGGTACGAAAGAGGCATGGAAAGGCGCCGAGTCTCCAAGTGGGGAGATTGTTAGTAAGGGGGCCTGAATGGAGAACACGAGCACCAGGAGATGAAAACTGAGGTGAGTTTCAGAAAGCTTTCCCGATCCCACGGTGTAGCATCCGCTGGGTTTCCAATGAGTGCTTTCGCTGTCGGAAGATTGCGTTGAACCTGGAGAGTTGGGACCCATGGAATGGGGAGCACGCAGGATTCCTTTCAAGGGTCTGCATTTGCTTTCCCAACCTCACCAATCGTCTCAGCCCCAAGAGTGTCCAGCCTTATGTCTTCTGCCGCTGGGGCTGTAGATGTGGTCAATCCTGGTTGCATGCCAGTCCCTGAACGCATTTTGGAAGAATTTCTCTCTGTTTTGCCCTGCTTGTTTCTTCTTTATGTTGGAAATGTATCCTCAGAATGGGTCTGAGCTGATTTTCCCTGCTGGTTTTAGGCCGCTTGACACACACTTGATGCACTTACACAGAGATATCAAGACTTAGCTTTGAAGATGCTTACTAGTCGGATAGATACTTGTGCGATGAACAGGGTCTGGTGAGTCCAGTTGATTGAGCAAGGAGTAGGTCGTGTCCATTCCATATTCGGTTTTCGGAAGGGTATCTGTGCTCATTTCAAACTCGAGTTTTATGCGTCACCCCACCTCACCTTTCCCCTAAAGCAGGCACAAGTGTGTTTTCTAAAAGCGTGACTCTGTTCTGTTTGGGGATTCAGTGCATGGGGAGCGATTTTTACATTCCCTCGATAAGTGATATCATAAGTTTCTTTTTTTGTGGGACTTATTTCACTGAGGATGATCGTACCTAAATCCACTCAGGATGCTGCTACCAGCCTCATGACGTGGATTTCATGGCTGAGTGACACTCCATTGGACCTACGTAGCACCACTTGTCCACTTGTCCACTTGTCTTTGTCCACTTGTCCACTCGTCTTTGTCCACTTGGCTCTTTCCTGGGATATGAAACGTGTACCGGAGTGGAGGTTCTTGTCAAGACAGCAGCCCTCAACTTTGGGGTCCCTGTGTCTGGTTGATTTTTTCATTTTCCCAAGGTCAACGCCCATGTGTGGAAGTGCCCTATGCTCTGTGGTTCTGTGTTTTCCATGGTTTGGGAAAGAGGATACACTTGTGAAGATTGGCTGTTGGCCATTGACATCCCGCCCATCAGCTTAACAAGGCTCCCTTGACTCCGTGGGCTGTCCTGCCTTTCTGGTTTTTAGACTTTTTTCGCCTGGCCCTTTTGCCCCGGGGGGGGGGGGGGCGAGAGATTTCTTTGTAGTGCTGATTTGCTCTCCCAGGTTGCTTGGTTGGCCAAAAAGGGCGTATGCGTTTTTTCCTGAATATATTCAGGAAAAAACGCATACGCCCTTTTTGGCCAACCGCATCATTGTCCACGTTCTGGCGCTTTTCATGTGCTATCGGGGCCATTCCGATGTACCCGTTGACATCCGTTTCCTGCAGTTCTGCCTTGCGTTCAGCGCCTCTTCGTAGCCTGACCTCAATATATTTTGGGGCGATAGTTATCGTTTAGAACTCTGCAGGTTTGGGAAGTGCAGTGCCCCTGAGCTCCATTTCCCAAGTCGCTTTTTTGTGAGTGGGACGCAACACGGCTGGATGGCTTCACGCCCTATTGTCGATCCGGGGTGGCAGGCTGAACCGCTGGTGAATTCTTCTTCGTGATGGGAAATGAGAGTGACATGTGCCCGACCAAACACCTCCAGCGAGTCTCTCATTGGTTCCCCCTCTTGCAGTTCATCCTGCGGACAAATTGCAGACGGTACGAAAGAGGCATGGAAAGGCGCCGAGTCTCCAAGTGGGGAGATTGTTAGTAAGGGGGCCTGAATGGAGAACACGAGCACCAGGAGATGAAAACTGAGGTGAGTTTCAGAAAGCTTTCCCGATCCCACGGTGTAGCAACCGCTGGGTTTCCAATGAGTGCTTTCGCTGTCGGAAGATTGCGTTGAACCTGGAGAGTTGGGACCCATGGAATGGGGAGCACGCAGGATTCCTTTCAAGGGTCTGCATTTGCTTTCCCAACCTCACCAATCGTCTCAGCCCCAAGAGTGTCCAGCCTTATGTCTTCTGCCGCTGGGGCTGTAGATGTGGTCAATGCTGGTTGCATGCCAGTCCCTGAACGCATTTTGGAAGAATTTCTCTCTGTTTTGCCCTGCTTGTTTCTTCTTTATGTTGGAAATGTATCCTCAGAATGGGTCTGAGCTGATTTTCCCTGCTGGTTTTAGGCCGCTTGACACACACTTGATGCACTTACACAGAGATATCAAGACTTAGCTTTGAAGATGCTTACTAGTCGGATAGATACTTGTGCGATGAACAGGGTCTGGTGAGTCCAGTTGATTGAGCAAGGAGTAGGTCGTGTCCATTCCATATTCGGTTTTCGGAAGGGTATCTGTGCTCATTTCAAACTCGAGTTTTATGCGTCACCCCACCTCACCTTTCCCCTGAAGCAGGCATAAGTGTGTTTTCTAAAAGCGTGACTGTGTTCTGTTTGGGGATTCAGTGCATGGGGAGCGATTTTTACATTCCCTCGATAAGTGATATCATAAGTTTCTTTTTTTGTGGGACTTATTTCACTGAGGATGATCGTACCTAAATCCACTCAGGATGCTGCTACCAGCCTCATGACGTGGATTTCATGGCTGAGTGACACTCCATTGGACCTACGTAGCACCACTTGTCCACTTGTCCACTTGTCTTTGTCCAATTGTCCACTCGTCTTTGTCCACTTGGCTCTTTCCTGGGATATGAAACGTGTACCGGAGTGGAGGTTCTTGTCAAGACAGCAGCCCTCAACTTTGGGGTCCCTGTGTCTGGTTGATTTTTTCATTTTCCCAAGGTCAACGCCCATGTGTGGAAGTGCCCTATGCTCTGTGGTTCTGTGTTTTACATGGTTTGGGAAAGAGGATACACTTGTGAAGATTGGCTGTTGGCCATTGACATCCCGCCCATCAGCTTAACAAGGCTCCCTTGACTCCGTGGGCTGTCCTGCCTTTCTGGTTTTTAGACTTTTTTCGCCTGGCCCTTTTGCCCCGGCGGGGGGGGGGGGGCGAGAGATTTCTTTGTAGTGCTGATTTGCTCTCCCAGGTTGCTTGGTTGGCCAAAAAGGGCGTATGCGTTTTTTCCTGAATATATTCAGGAAAAAACGCATACGCCCTTTTTGGCCAACCGCATCATTGTCCACGTTCTGGCGCTTTTCATGTGCTATCGGGGCCATTCCGATGTACCCGTTGACATCCGTTTCCTGCAGTTCTGCCTTGCGTTCAGCGCCTCTTCGTAGCCTGACCTCAATATATTTTGGGGCGATAGTTATCGTTTAGAACTCTGCAGGTTTGGGAAGTGCAGTGCCCCTGAGCTCCATTTCCCAAGTCGCTTTTTTGTGAGTGGGACGCAACACGGCTGGATGGCTTCACGCCCTATTGTCGATCCGGGGTGGCAGGCTGAACCGCTGGTGAATTCTTCTTCGTGATGGGAAATGAGAGTGACATGTGCCCGACCAAACACCTCCAGCGAGTCTCTCATTGGTTCCCCCTCTTGCAGTTCATCCTGCGGACAAATTGCAGACGGTACGAAAGAGGCATGGAAAGGCGCCGAGTCTCCAAGTGGGGAGATTGTTAGTAAGGGGGCCTGAATGGAGAACACGAGCACCAGGAGATGAAAACTGAGGTGAGTTTCAGAAAGCTTTCCCGATCCCACGGTGTAGCAACCGCTGGGTTTCCAATGAGTGCTTTCGCTGTCGGAAGATTGCGTTGAACCTGGAGAGTTGGGACCCATGGAATGGGGAGCACGCAGGATTCCTTTCAAGGGTCTGCATTTGCTTTCCCAACCTCACCAATCGTCTCAGCCCCAAGAGTGTCCAGCCTTATGTCTTCTGCCGCTGGGGCTGTAGATGTGGTCAATCCTGGTTGCATGCCAGTCCCTGAACGCATTTTGGAAGAATTTCTCTCTGTTTTGCCCTGCTTGTTTCTTCTTTATGTTGGAAATGTATCCTCAGAATGGGTCTGAGCTGATTTTCCCTGCTGGTTTTAGGCCGCTTGACACACACTTGATGCACTTACACAGAGATATCAAGACTTAGCTTTGAAGATGCTTACTAGTCGGATAGATACTTGTGCGATGAACAGGGTCTGGTGAGTCCAGTTGATTGAGCAAGGAGTAGGTCGTGTCCATTCCATATTCGGTTTTCGGAAGGGTATCTGTGCTCATTTCAAACTCGAGTTTTATGCGTCACCCCACCTCACCTTTCCCCTGAAGCAGGCATAAGTGTGTTTTCTAAAAGCGTGACTGTGTTCTGTTTGGGGATTCAGTGCATGGGGAGCGATTTTTACATTCCCTCGATAAGTGATATCATAAGTTTCTTCTTTTGTGGGACTTATTTCACTGAGGATGATCGTACCTAAATCCACTCAGGATGCTGCTACCAGCCTCATGACGTGGATTTCATGGCTGAGTGACACTCCATTGGACCTACGTAGCACCACTTGTCCACTTGTCCACTTGTCTTTGTCCACTTGTCCACTCGTCTTTGTCCACTTGGCTCTTTCCTGGGATATGAAACGTGTACCGGAGTGGAGGTTCTTGTCAAGACAGCAGCCCTCAACTTTGGGGTCCCTGTGTCTGGTTGATTTTTTCATTTTCCCAAGGTCAACGCCCATGTGTGGAAGTGCCCTATGCTCTGTGGTTCTGTGTTTTACATGGTTTGGGAAAGAGGATACACTTGTGAAGATTGGCTGTTGGCCATTGACATCCCGCCCATCAGCTTAACAAGGCTCCCTTGACTCCGTGGGCTGTCCTGCCTTTCTGGTTTTTAGACTTTTTTCGCCTGGCCCTTTTGCCCCGGCGGGGGGGGGGCGAGAGATTTCTTTGTAGTGCTGATTTGCTCTCCCAGGTTGCTTGGTTGGCCAAAAAGGGCGTATGCGTTTTTTCCTGAATATATTCAGGAAAAAACGCATACGCCCTTTTTGGCCAACCGCATCATTGTCCACGTTCTGGCGCTTTTCATGTGCTATCGGGGCCATTCCGATGTACCCGTTGACATCCGTTTCCTGCAGTTCTGCCTTGCGTTCAGCGCCTCTTCGTAGCCTGACCTCAATATATTTTGGGGCGATAGTTATCGTTTAGAACTCTGCAGGTTTGGGAAGTGCAGTGCCCCTGAGCTCCATTTCCCAAGTCGCTTTTTTGTGAGTGGGACGCAACACGGCTGGATGGCTTCACGCCCTATTGTCGATCCGGGGTGGCAGGCTGAACCGCTGGTGAATTCTTCTTCGTGATGGGAAATGAGAGTGACATGTGCCCGACCAAACACCTCCAGCGAGTCTCTCATTGGTTCCCCCTCTTGCAGTTCATCCTGCGGACAAATTGCAGACGGTACGAAAGAGGCATGGAAAGGCGCCGAGTCTCCAAGTGGGGAGATTGTTAGTAAGGGGGCCTGAATGGAGAACACGAGCACCAGGAGATGAAAACTGAGGTGAGTTTCAGAAAGCTTTCCCGATCCCACGGTGTAGCATCCGCTGGGTTTCCAATGAGTGCTTTCGCTGTCGGAAGATTGCGTTGAACCTGGAGAGTTGGGACCCATGGAATGGGGAGCACGCAGGATTCCTTTCAAGGGTCTGCATTTGCTTTCCCAACCTCACCAATCGTCTCAGCCCCAAGAGTGTCCAGCCTTATGTCTTCTGCCGCTGGGGCTGTAGATGTGGTCAATCCTGGTTGCATGCCAGTCCCTGAACGCATTTTGGAAGAATTTCTCTCTGTTTTGCCCTGCTTGTTTCTTCTTTATGTTGGAAATGTATCCTCAGAATGGGTCTGAGCTGATTTTCCCTGCTGGTTTTAGGCCGCTTGACACACACTTGATGCACTTACACAGAGATATCAAGACTTAGCTTTGAAGATGCTTACTAGTCGGATAGATACTTGTGCGATGAACAGGGTCTGGTGAGTCCAGTTGATTGAGCAAGGAGTAGGTCGTGTCCATTCCATATTCGGTTTTCGGAAGGGTATCTGTGCTCATTTCAAACTCGAGTTTTATGCGTCACCCCACCTCACCTTTCCCCTGAAGCAGGCATAAGTGTGTTTTCTAAAAGCGTGACTCTGTTCTGTTTGGGGATTCAGTGCATGGGGAGCGATTTTTACATTCCCTCGATAAGTGATATCATAAGTTTCTTTTTTTGTGGGACTTATTTCACTGAGGATGATCGTACCTAAATCCACTCAGGATGCTGCTACCAGCCTCATGACGTGGATTTCATGGCTGAGTGACACTCCATTGGACCTACGTAGCACCACTTCTGCACTTGTCCACTTGTCCACTCGTCTTTGTCCACTTGGCTCTTTCCTGGGATATGAAACGTGTACCGGAGTGGAGGTTCTTGTCAAGACAGCAGCCCTCAACTTTGGGGTCCCTGTGTCTGGTTGATTTTTTCATTTTCCCAAGGTCAACGCCCATGTGTGGAAGTGCCCTATGCTCTGTGGTTCTGTGTTTTCCATGGTTTGGGAAAGAGGATACACTTGTGAAGATTGGCTGTTGGCCATTGACATCCCGCCCATCAGCTTAACAAGGCTCCCTTGACTCCGTGGCCTGTCCTGCCTTTCTGGTTTTTAGACTTTTTTCGCCTGGCCCTTTTGCCCCGGGGGGGGGCGAGAGATTTCTTTGTAGTGCTGATTTGCTCTCCCAGGTTGCTTGGTTGGCCAAAAAGGGCGTATGCGTTTTTTCCTGAATATATTCAGGAAAAAACGCATACGCCCTTTTTGGCCAACCACATCATTGTCCACGTTCTGGCGCTTTTCATGTGCTATCGGGGCCATTCCGATGTAGCCGTTGACATCCGTTTCCTGCAATTCTGCCTTGCGTTCAACGCCTCTTCGTAGCCTGACCTCAATATATTTTGGGGCGATAGTTATCGTTTAGAACTCTGCAGGTTTGGGAAGTGCAGTGCCCCTGAGCTCCATTTCCCAAGTCGCTTTTTTGTGAGTGGGACGCAACACGGCTGGATGGCTTCACGTCCTATTGTTGATCCGGGGTGGCAGGCTGAACCGCTGGTGAATTCTTCTTCGTGATGGGAAATGAGAGTGACATGTGCCCGACCAAACACCTCCAGCGAGTCTCTCATTGGTTCCCCCTCTTGCAGTTCATCCTGCGGACAAATTGCAGACGGTACGAAAGAGGCATGGAAAGGCGCCGAGTCTCCAAGTGGGGAGATTGTTAGTAAGGGGGCCTGAATGGAGAACACGAGCACCAGGAGATGAAAACTGAGGTGAGTTTCAGAAAGCTTTCCCGATCCCACGGTGTAGCATCCGCTGGGTTTCCAATGAGTGCTTTCGCTGTCGGAAGATTGCGTTGAACCTGGAGAGTTGGGACCCATGGAATGGGGAGCACGCAGGATTCCTTTCAAGGGTCTGCATTTGCTTTCCCAACCTCACCAATCGTCTCAGCCCCAAGAGTGTCCAGCCTTATGTCTTCTGCCGCTGGGGCTGTAGATGTGGTCAATCCTGGTTGCATGCCAGTCCCTGAACGCATTTTGGAAGAATTTCTCTCTGTTTTGCCCTGCTTGTTTCTTCTTTATGTTGGAAATGTATCCTCAGAATGGGTCTGAGCTGATTTTCCCTGCTGGTTTTAGGCCGCTTGACACACACTTGATGCACTTACACAGAGATATCAAGACTTAGCTTTGAAGATGCTTACTAGTCGGATAGATACTTGTGCGATGAACAGGGTCTGGTGAGTCCAGTTGATTGAGCAAGGAGTAGGTCGTGTCCATTCCATATTCGGTTTTCGGAAGGGTATCTGTGCTCATTTCAAACTCGAGTTTTATGCGTCACCCCACCTCACCTTTCCCCTGAAGCAGGCATAAGTGTGTTTTCTAAAAGCGTGACTGTGTTCTGTTTGGGGATTCAGTGCATGGGGAGCGATTTTTACATTCCCTCGATAAGTGATATCATAAGTTTCTTTTTTTGTGGGACTTATTTCACTGAGGATGATCGTACCTAAATCCACTCAGGATGCTGCTACCAGCCTCATGACGTGGATTTCATGGCTGAGTGACACTCCATTGGACCTACGTAGCACCACTTGTCCACTTGTCCACTTGTCTTTGTCCACTTGTCCACTCGTCTTTGTCCACTTGGCTCTTTCCTGGGATATGAAACGTGTACCGGAGTGGAGGTTCTTGTCAAGACAGCAGCCCTCAACTTTGGGGTCCCTGTGTCTGGTTGATTTTTTCATTTTCCCAAGGTCAACGCCCATGTGTGGAGTTGCCCTATGCTCTGTGGTTCTGTGTTTTCCATGGTTTGGGAAAGAGGATACACTTGTGAAGATTGGCTGTTGGCCATTGACATCCCGCCCATCAGCTTAACAAGGCTCCCTTGACTCCGTGGGCTGTCCTGCCTTTCTGGTTTTTAGACTTTTTTCGCCTGGCCCTTTTGCCCCGGGGGGGGGGGCGAGAGATTTCTTTGTAGTGCTGATTTGCTCTCCCAGGTTGCTTGGTTGTCCAAAAAGGGCGTATGCGTTTTTTCCTGAATATATTCAGGAAAAAACGCATACGCCCTTTTTGGCCAACCGCATCATTGTCCACGTTCTGGCGCTTTTCATGTGCTATCGGGGCCATTCCGATGTACCCGTTGACATCCGTTTCCTGCAGTTCTGCCTTGCGTTCATCGCCTCTTCGTAGCCTGACCTCAATATATTTTGGGGCGATAGTTATCGTTTAGAACTCTGCAGGTTTGGGAAGTGCAGTGCCCCTGAGCTCCATTTCCCAAGTCGCTTTTTTGTGAGTGGGACGCAACACGGCTGGATGGCTTCACGCCCTATTGTCGATCCGGGGTGGCAGGCTGAACCGCTGGTGAATTCTTCTTCGTGATGGGAAATGAGAGTGACATGTGCCCGACCAAACACCTCCAGCGAGTCTCTCATTGGTTCCCCCTCTTGCAGTTCATCCTGCGGACAAATTGCAGACGGTACGAAAGAGGCATGGAAAGGCGCCGAGTCTCCAAGTGGGGAGATTGTTAGTAAGGGGGCCTGAATGGAGAACACGAGCACCAGGAGATGAAAACTGAGGTGAGTTTCAGAAAGCTTTCCCGATCCCACGGTGTAGCAACCGCTGGGTTTCCAATGAGTGCTTTCGCTGTCGGAAGATTGCGTTGAACCTGGAGAGTTGGGACCCATGGAATGGGGAGCACGCAGGATTCCTTTCAAGGGTCTGCATTTGCTTTCCCAACCTCACCAATCGTCTCAGCCCCAAGAGTGTCCAGCCTTATGTCTTCTGCCGCTGGGGCTGTAGATGTGGTCAATCCTGGTTGCATGCCAGTCCCTGAACGCATTTTGGAAGAATTTCTCTCTGTTTTGCCCTGCTTGTTTCTTCTTTATGTTGGAAATGTATCCTCAGAATGGGTCTGAGCTGATTTTCCCTGCTGGTTGTAGGCCGCTTGACACACACTTGATGCACTTACACAGAGATATCAAGACTTAGCTTTGAAGATGCTTACTAGTCGGATAGATACTTGTGCGATGAACAGGGTCTGGTGAGTCCAGTTGATTGAGCAAGGAGTAGGTCGTGTCCATTCCATATTCGGTTTTCGGAAGGGTATCTGTGCTCATTTCAAACTCGAGTTTTATGCGTCACCCCACCTCACCTTTCCCCTGAAGCAGGCATAAGTGTGTTTTCTAAAAGCGTGACTGTGTTCTGTTTGGGGATTCAGTGCATGGGGAGCGATTTTTACATTCCCTCGATAAGTGATATCATAAGTTTCTTTTTTTGTGGGACTTATTTCACTGAGGATGATCGTACCTAAATCCACTCAGGATACTGCTACCAGCCTCATGACGTGGATTTCATGGCTGAGTGACACTCCATTGGACCTACGTAGCACCACTTGTCCACTTGTCCACTTGTCTTTGTCCACTTGTCCACTCGTCTTTGTCCACTTGGCTCTTTCCTGGGATATGAAACGTGTACCGGAGTGGAGGTTCTTGTCAAGACAGCAGCCCTCAACTTTGGGGTCCCTGTGTCTGGTTGATTTTTTCATTTTCCCAAGGTCAACGCCCATGTGTGGAAGTGCCCTATGCTCTGTGGTTCTGTGTTTTACATGGTTTGTGAAAGAGGATACACTTGTGAAGATTGGCTGTTGGCCATTGACATCCCGCCCATCAGCTTAACAAGGCTCCCTTGACTCCGTGGGCTGTCCTGCCTTTCTGGTTTTTAGACTTTTTTCGCCTGGCCCTTTTGCCCCGGGGGGGGGTGGCGAGAGATTTCTTTGTAGTGCTGATTTGCTCTCCCAGGTTGCTTGGTTGGCCAAAAAGGGCGTATGCGTTTTTTCCTGAATATATTCAGGAAAAAACGCATACGCCCTTTTTGGCCAACCGCATCATTGTCCACGTTCTGGCGCTTTTCATGTGCTATCGGGGCCATTCCGATGTACCCGTTGACATCCGTTTCCTGCAGTTCTGCCTTGCGTTCAGCGCCTCTTCGTAGCCTGACCTCAATATATTTGGGGGCGATAGTTATCGTTTAGAACTCTGCAGGTTTGGGAAGTGCAGTGCCCCTGAGCTCCATTTCCCAAGTCGCTTTTTTGTGAGTGGGACGCAACACGGCTGGATGGCTTCACGCCCTATTGTCGATCCGGGGTGGCAGGCTGAACCGCTAGTGAATTCTTCTTCGTGATGGGAAATGAGAGTGACATGTGCCCGACCAAACACCTCCAGCGAGTCTCTCATTGGTTCCCCCTCTTGCAGTTCATCCTGCGGACAAATTGCAGACGGTACGAAAGAGGCATGGAAAGGCGCCGAGTCTCCAAGTGGGGAGATTGTTAGTAAGGGGGCCTGAATGGAGAACACGAGCACCAGGAGATGAAAACTGAGGTGAGTTTCAGAAAGCTTTCCCGATCCCACGGTGTAGCAACCGCTGGGTTTCCAATGAGTGCTTTCGCTGTCGGAAGATTGCGTTGAACCTGGAGAGTTGGGACCCATGGAATGGGGAGCACGCAGGATTCCTTTCAAGGGTCTGCATTTGCTTTCCCAACCTCACCAATCGTCTCAGCCCCAAGAGTGTCCAGCCTTATGTCTTCTGCCGCTGGGGCTGTAGATGTGGTCAATCCTGGTTGCATGCCAGTCCCTGAACGCATTTTGGAAGAATTTCTCTCTGTTTTGCCCTGCTTGTTTCTTCTTTATGTTGGAAATGTATCCTCAGAATGGGTCTGAGCTGATTTTCCCTGCTGGTTTTAGGCCGCTTGACACACACTTGATGCACTTACACAGAGATATCAAGACTTAGCTTTGAAGATGCTTACTAGTCGGATAGATACTTGTGCGATGAACAGGGTCTGGTGAGTCCAGTTGATTGAGCAAGGAGTAGGTCGTGTCCATTCCATATTCGGTTTTCGGAAGGGTATCTGTGCTCATTTCAAACTCGAGTTTTATGCGTCACCCCACCTCACCTTTCCCCTGAAGCAGGCCTAAGTGTGTTTTCTAAAAGCGTGACTCTGTTCTGTTTGGGGATTCAGTGCATGGGGAGCGATTTTTACATTCCCTCGATAAGTGATATCATAAGTTTCTTTTTTTGTGGGACTTATTTCACTGAGGATGATCGTACCTAAATCCACTCAGGATGCTGCTACCAGCCTCATGACGTGGATTTCATGGCTGAGTGACACTCCATTGGACCTACGTAGCACCACTTGTCCACTTGTCCACTTGTCTTTGTCCACTTGTCCACTCGTCTTTGTCCACTTGGCTCTTTCCTGGGATATGAAACGTGTACCGGAGTGGAGGTTCTTGTCAAGACAGCAGCCCTCAACTTTGGGGTCCCTGTGTCTGGTTGATTTTTTCATTTTCCCAAGGTCAACGCCCATGTGTGGAAGTGCCCTATGCTCTGTGGTTCTGTGTTTTCCATGGTTTGGGAAAGAGGATACACTTGTGAAGATTGGCTGTTGGCCATTGACATCCCGCCCATCAGCTTAACAAGGCTCCCTTGACTCCGTGGGCTGTCCTGCCTTTCTGGTTTTTAGACTTTTTTCGCCTGGCCCTTTTGCCCCGGGGGGGGGTGGCGAGAGATTTCTTTGTAGTGCTGATTTGCTCTCCCAGGTTGCTTGGTTGGCCAAAAAGGGCGTATGCGTTTTTTCCTGAATATATTCAGGAAAAAACGCATACGCCCTTTTTGTCCAACCGCATCATTGTCCACGTTCTGGCGCTTTTCATGTGCTATCGGGGCCATTCCGATGTACCCGTTGACATCCGTTTCCTGCAGTTCTGCCTTGCGTTCAGCGCCTCTTCGTAGCCTGACCTCAATATATTTTGGGGCGATAGTTATCGTTTAGAACTCTGCAGGTTTGGGAAGTGCAGTGCCCCTGAGCTCCATTTCCCAAGTCGCTTTTTTGTGAGTGGGACGCAACACGGCTGGATGGCTTCACGCCCTATTGTCGATCCGGGGTGGCAGGCTGAACCGCTGGTGAATTCTTCTTCGTGATGGGAAATGAGAGTGACATGTGCCCGACCAAACACCTCCAGCGAGTCTCTCATTGGTTCCCCCTCTTGCAGTTCATCCTGCGGACAAATTGCAGACGGTACGAAAGAGGCATGGAAAGGCGCCGAGTCTCCAAGTGGGGAGATTGTTAGTAAGGGGGCCTGAATGGAGAACACGAGCACCAGGAGATGAAAACTGAGGTGAGTTTCAGAAAGCTTTCCCGATCCCACGGTGTAGCAACCGCTGGGTTTCCAATGAGTGCTTTCGCTGTCGGAAGATTGCGTTGAACCTGGAGAGTTGGGACCCATGGAATGGGGAGCACGCAGGATTCCTTTCAAGGGTCTGCATTTGCTTTCCCAACCTCACCAATCGTCTCAGCCCCAAGAGTGTCCAGCCTTATGTCTTCTGCCGCTGGGGCTGTAGATGTGGTCAATCCTGGTTGCATGCCAGTCCCTGAACGCATTTTGGAAGAATTTCTCTCTGTTTTGCCCTGCTTGTTTCTTCTTTATGTTGGAAATGTATCCTCAGAATGGGTCTGAGCTGATTTTCCCTGCTGGTTTTAGGCCGCTTGACACACACTTGATGCACTTACACAGAGATATCAAGACTTAGCTTTGAAGATGCTTACTAGTCGGATAGATACTTGTGCGATGAACAGGGTCTGGTGAGTCCAGTTGATTGAGCAAGGAGTAGGTCGTGTCCATTCCATATTCGGTTTTCGGAAGGGTATCTGTGCTCATTTCAAACTCGAGTTTTATGCGTCACCCCACCTCACCTTTCCCCTGAAGCAGGCATAAGTGTGTTTTCTAAAAGCGTGACTGTGTTCTGTTTGGGGATTCAGTGCATGGGGAGCGATTTTTACATTCCCTCGATAAGTGATATCATAAGTTTCTTTTTTTGTGGGACTTATTTCACTGAGGATGATCGTACCTAAATCCACTCAGGATGCTGCTACCAGCCTCATGACGTGGATTTCATGGCTGAGTGACACTCCATTGGACCTACGTAGCACCACTTGTCCACTTGTCCACTTGTCTTTGTCCACTTGTCCACTTGGCTCTTTCCTGGGATATGAAACGTGTACCGGAGTGGAGGTTCTTGTCAAGACAGCAGCCCTCAACTTTGGGGTCCCTGTGTCTGGTTGATTTTTTCATTTTCCCAAGGTCAACGCCCATGTGTGGAAGTGCCCTATGCTCTGTGGTTCTGTGTTTTCCATGGTTTGGGAAAGAGGATACACTTGTGAAGATTGGCTGTTGGCCATTGACATCCCGCCCATCAGCTTAACAAGGCTCCCTTGACTCCGTGGGCTGTCCTGCCTTTCTGGTTTTTAGACTTTTTTCGCCTGGCCCTTTTGCCCCGGGGGGGGCGGGCGAGAGATTTCTTTGTAGTGCTGATTTGCTCTCCCAGGTTGCTTGGTTGGCCAAAAAGGGCGTATGCGTTTTTTCCTGAATATATTCAGGAAAAAACGCATACGCCCTTTTTGTCCAACCGCATCATTGTCCACGTTCTGGCGCTTTTCATGTGCTATCGGGGCCATTCCGATGTACCCGTTGACATCCGTTTCCTGCAGTTCTGCCTTGCGTTCAGCGCCTCTTCGTAGCCTGACCTCAATATATTTTGGGGCGATAGTTATCGTTTAGAACTCTGCAGGTTTGGGAAGTGCAGTGCCCCTGAGCTCCATTTCCCAAGTCGCTTTTTTGTGAGTGGGACGCAACACGGCTGGATGGCTTCACGCCCTATTGTCGATCCGGGGTGGCAGGCTGAACCGCTGGTGAATTCTTCTTCGTGATGGGAAATGAGAGTGACATGTGCCCGACCAAACACCTCCAGCGAGTCTCTCATTGGTTCCCCCTCTTGCAGTTCATCCTGCGGACAAATTGCAGACGGTACGAAAGAGGCATGGAAAGGCGCCGAGTCTCCAAGTGGGGAGATTGTTAGTAAGGGGGCCTGAATGGAGAACACGAGCACCAGGAGATGAAAACTGAGGTGAGTTTCAGAAAGCTTTCCCGATCCCACGGTGTAGCAACCGCTGGGTTTCCAATGAGTGCTTTCGCTGTCGGAAGATTGCGTTGAACCTGGAGAGTTGGGACCCATGGAATGGGGAGCACGCAGGATTCCTTTCAAGGGTCTGCATTTGCTTTCCCAACCTCACCAATCGTCTCAGCCCCAAGAGTGTCCAGCCTTATGTCTTCTGCCGCTGGGGCTGTAGATGTGGTCAATCCTGGTTGCATGCCAGTCCCTGAACGCATTTTGGAAGAATTTCTCTCTGTTTTGCCCTGCTTGTTTCTTCTTTATGTTGGAAATGTATCCTCAGAATGGGTCTGAGCTGATTTTCCCTGCTGGTTTTAGGCCGCTTTACACACACTTGATGCACTTACACAGAGATATCAAGACTTAGCTTTGAAGATGCTTACTAGTCGGATAGATACTTGTGCGATGAACAGGGTCTGGTGAGTCCAGTTGATTGAGCAAGGAGTAGGTCGTGTCCATTCCATATTCGGTTTTCGGAAGGGTATCTGTGCTCATTTCAAACTCGAGTTTTATGCGTCACCCCACCTCACCTTTCCCCTGAAGCAGGCATAAGTGTGTTTTCTAAAAGCGTGACTCTGTTCTGTTTGGGGATTCAGTGCATGGGGAGCGATTTTTACATTCCCTCGATAAGTGATATCATAAGTTTCTTTTTTTGTGGGACTTATTTCACTGAGGATGATCGTACCTAAATCCACTCAGGATGCTGCTACCAGCCTCATGACGTGGATTTCATGGCTGAGTGACACTCCATTGGACCTACGTAGCACCACTTGTCCACTTGTCCACTTGTCTTTGTCCACTTGTCCACTCGTCTTTGTCCACTTGGCTCTTTCCTGGGATATGAAACGTGTACCGGAGTGGAGGTTCTTGTCAAGACAGCAGCCCTCAACTTTGGGGTCCCTGTGTCTGGTTGATTTTTTCATTTTCCCAAGGTCAACGCCCATGTGTGGAAGTGCCCTATGCTCTGTGGTTCTGTGTTTTACATGGTTTGGGAAAGAGGATACACTTGTGAAGATTGGCTGTTGGCCATTGACATCCCGCCCATCAGCTTAACAAGGCTCCCTTGACTCCGTGGGCTGTCCTGCCTTTCTGGTTTTTAGACTTTTTTCGCCTGGCCCTTTTGCCCCGGCGGGGGTGGCGAGAGATTTCTTTGTAGTGCTGATTTGCTCTCCCAGGTTGCTTGGTTGGCCAAAAAGGGCGTATGCGTTTTTTCCTGAATATATTCAGGAAAAAACGCATACGCCCTTTTTGGCCAACCGCATCATTGTCCACGTTCTGGCGCTTTTCATGTGCTATCGGGGCCATTCCAATGTACCCGTTGACATCCGTTTCCTGCAGTTCTGCCTTGCGTTCAGCGCCTCTTCGTAGCCTGACCTCAATATATTTTGGGGCGATAGTTATCGTTTAGAACTCTGCAGGTTTGGGAAGTGCAGTGCCCCTGAGCTCCATTTCCCACGTCGCTTTTTTGTGAGTGGGACGCAACACGGCTGGATGGCTTCACGCCCTATTGTCGATCCGGGGTGGCAGGCTGAACCGCTGGTGAATTCTTCTTCGTGATGGGAAATGAGAGTGACATGTGCCCGACCAAACACCTCCAGCGAGTCTCTCATTGGTTCCCCCTCTTGCAGTTCATCCTGCGGACAAATTGCAGACGGTACGAAAGAGGCATGGAAAGGCGCCGAGTCTCCAAGTGGGGAGATTGTTAGTAAGGGGGCCTGAATGGAGAACACGAGCACCAGGAGATGAAAACTGAGGTGAGTTTCAGAAAGCTTTCCCGATCCCACGGTGTAGCATCCGCTGGGTTTCCAATGAGTGCTTTCGCTGTCGGAAGATTGCGTTGAACCTGGAGAGTTGGGACCCATGGAATGGGGAGCACGCAGGATTCCTTTCAAGGGTCTGCATTTGCTTTCCCAACCTCACCAATCGTCTCAGCCCCAAGAGTGTCCAGCCTTATGTCTTCTGCCGCTGGGGCTGTAGATGTGGTCAATCCTGGTTGCATGCCAGTCCCTGAACGCATTTTGGAAGAATTTCTCTCTGTTTTGCCCTGCTTGTTTCTTCTTTATGTTGGAAATGTATCCTCAGAATGGGTCTGAGCTGATTTTCCCTGCTGGTTTTAGGCCGCTTGACACACACTTGATGCACTTACACAGAGATATCAAGACTTAGCTTTGAAGATGCTTACTAGTCGGATAGATACTTGTGCGATGAACAGGGTCTGGTGAGTCCAGTTGATTGAGCAAGGAGTAGGTCGTGTCCATTCCATATTCGGTTTTCGGAAGGGTATCTGTGCTCATTTCAAACTCGAGTTTTATGCGTCACCCCACCTCACCTTTCCCCTGAAGCAGGCATAAGTGTGTTTTCTAAAAGCGTGACTCTGTTCTGTTTGGGGATTCAGTGCATGGGGAGCGATTTTTACATTCCCTCGATAAGTGATATCATAAGTTTCTTTTTTTGTGGGACTTATTTCACTGAGGATGATCGTACCTAAATCCACTCAGGATGCTGCTACCAGCCTCATGACGTGGATTTCATGGCTGAGTGACACTCCATTGGACCTACGTAGCACCACTTCTGCACTTGTCCACTTGTCCACTCGTCTTTGTCCACTTGGCTCTTTCCTGGGATATGAAACGTGTACCGGAGTGGAGGTTCTTGTCAAGACAGCAGCCCTCAACTTTGGGGTCCCTGTGTCTGGTTGATTTTTTCATTTTCCCAAGGTCAACGCCCATGTGTGGAAGTGCCCTATGCTCTGTGGTTCTGTGTTTTCCATGGTTTGGGAAAGAGGATACACTTGTGAAGATTGGCTGTTGGCCATTGACATCCCGCCCATCAGCTTAACAAGGCTCCCTTGACTCCGTGGGCTGTCCTGCCTTTCTGGTTTTTAGACTTTTTTCGCCTGGCCCTTTTGCCCCGGGGGGGGGCGAGAGATTTCTTTGTAGTGCTGATTTGCTCTCCCAGGTTGCTTGGTTGGCCAAAAAGGGCGTATGCGTTTTTTCCTGAATATATTCAGGAAAAAACGCATACGCCCTTTTTGGCCAACCACATCATTGTCCACGTTCTGGCGCTTTTCATGTGCTATCGGGGCCATTCCGATGTAGCCGTTGACATCCGTTTCCTGCAATTCTGCCTTGCGTTCAACGCCTCTTCGTAGCCTGACCTCAATATATTTTGGGGCGATAGTTATCGTTTAGAACTCTGCAGGTTTGGGAAGTGCAGTGCCCCTGAGCTCCATTTCCCAAGTCGCTTTTTTGTGAGTGGGACGCAACACGGCTGGATGGCTTCACGTCCTATTGTTGATCCGGGGTGGCAGGCTGAACCGCTGGTGAATTCTTCTTCGTGATGGGAAATGAGAGTGACATGTGCCCGACCAAACACCTCCAGCGAGTCTCTCATTGGTTCCCCCTCTTGCAGTTCATCCTGCGGACAAATTGCAGACGGTACGAAAGAGGCATGGAAAGGCGCCGAGTCTCCAAGTGGGGAGATTGTTAGTAAGGGGGCCTGAATGGAGAACACGAGCACCAGGAGATGAAAACTGAGGTGAGTTTCAGAAAGCTTTCCCGATCCCACGGTGTAGCATCCGCTGGGTTTCCAATGAGTGCTTTCGCTGTCGGAAGATTGCGTTGAACCTGGAGAGTTGGGACCCATGGAATGGGGAGCACGCAGGATTCCTTTCAAGGGTCTGCATTTGCTTTCCCAACCTCACCAATCGTCTCAGCCCCAAGAGTGTCCAGCCTTATGTCTTCTGCCGCTGGGGCTGTAGATGTGGTCAATCCTGGTTGCATGCCAGTCCCTGAACGCATTTTGGAAGAATTTCTCTCTGTTTTGCCCTGCTTGTTTCTTCTTTATGTTGGAAATGTATCCTCAGAATGGGTCTGAGCTGATTTTCCCTGCTGGTTTTAGGCCGCTTGACACACACTTGATGCACTTACACAGAGATATCAAGACTTAGCTTTGAAGATGCTTACTAGTCGGATAGATACTTGTGCGATGAACAGGGTCTGGTGAGTCCAGTTGATTGAGCAAGGAGTAGGTCGTGTCCATTCCATATTCGGTTTTCGGAAGGGTATCTGTGCTCATTTCAAACTCGAGTTTTATGCGTCACCCCACCTCACCTTTCCCCTGAAGCAGGCATAAGTGTGTTTTCTAAAAGCGTGACTCTGTTCTGTTTGGGGATTCAGTGCATGGGGAGCGATTTTTACATTCCCTCGATAAGTGATATCATAAGTTTCTTTTTTTGTGGGACTTATTTCACTGAGGATGATCGTACCTAAATCCACTCAGGATGCTGCTACCAGCCTCATGACGTGGATTTCATGGCTGAGTGACACTCCATTGGACCTACGTAGCACCACTTGTCCACTTGTCCACTTGTCTTTGTCCACTTGTCCACTCGTCTTTGTCCACTTGGCTCTTTCCTGGGATATGAAACGTGTACCGGAGTGGAGGTTCTTGTCAAGACAGCAGCCCTCAACTTTGGGGTCCCTGTGTCTGGTTGATTTTTTCATTTTCCCAAGGTCAACGCCCATGTGTGGAAGTGCCCTATGCTCTGTGGTTCTGTGTTTTACATGGTTTGGGAAAGAGGATACACTTGTGAAGATTGGCTGTTGGCCATTGACATCCCGCCCATCAGCTTAACAAGGCTCCCTTGACTCCGTGGGCTGTCCTGCCTTTCTGGTTTTTAGACTTTTTTCGCCTGGCCCTTTTGCCCCGGGGGGGGGGGCGAGAGATTTCTTTGTAGTGCTGATTTGCTCTCCCAGGTTGCTTGGTTGTCCAAAAAGGGCGTATGCGTTTTTTCCTGAATATATTCAGGAAAAAACGCATACGCCCTTTTTGGCCAACCGCATCATTGTCCACGTTCTGGCGCTTTTCATGTGCTATCGGGGCCATTCCGATGTACCCGTTGACATCCGTTTCCTGCAGTTCTGCCTTGCGTTCAGCGCCTCTTCGTAGCCTGACCTCAATATATTTTGGGGCGATAGTTATCGTTTAGAACTCTGCAGGTTTGGGAAGTGCAGTGCCCCTGAGCTCCATT
>NW_026711962.1:0-23158 GCF_026419965.1 Kogia breviceps | reverse complement strand
TGGACTTCTGTCTGTTGGAAGATTTTTAATTGCAGTTTCAATTTTATTACTTGTGACTTGTTGGTTTAAATTTTCTCTTTCTTCGTGGTTCAGTCTTGGAAGGTTGTACCTTTCTAAGAATTTGTCCTGTTCTTCGTTGTCCATTTTGTTGGCATATTGTTGCTTGTAGTAGTCTTTCTTTTTTTTCAGCATTTAAATAATCAACATTATTTTTTTAACATCTTTATTGGAGTATAATTGCTTTACAATTGTGTGTTAGTTTCTCCTTTACAGCAAAGTGAATCAGCTCTATGTATACATATATCCCCATGTCTCCTCCCTCTTGGGTCTCCCTCCCACTCTCCCTATCCCACCCCTCTAGGTGGTCACAAACCACCTAGCTGATCTCCCTGTGCCATGCAGCTGCTTCCAACTAGCTATCCGCCCTAACTTGGTAATGTATATATGTCCATGCTACTCTCTCACTTCATCACATCTTACCCCTTCCCCTCCCCATATCCTCAAGTCCATGCTTTAGTAAGTCTGTGTTTTATTACCGTCCTACACATAGGCTCTTCATGACATTTTTTACCTTATATTCCATATATATGTGTTAGCAAACAGTGTTTGTGTTTCTCCTTCTGACTTACTTCACTCTGTATGACAGACTCCAGGTCCATCCACCTCACTACAAATAACTCAATTTCATTTCCTTTTATGGCTGAGTAATATTCCATTGTATATATGTGTCACATCTTCTTTATCCATTCATCTGCTGATGAGCACTTAGGTTGATACCATGACCTGGCTATCGTAAATAGAGCTGCAATGAACATTTTGGTACATGACTCTTTTTGAAGTATGGTTTTCGCAGGATATATTTCCAGTAGTGGGATTCCTGGGTCGTATGGTAGTTCTATTTTTAGTTTTCAAAGGAACCTCCATACTGTTCTCCATAGTGGCTGTATCAATTTACATTCGCACCAACAGTGAAAGAGTGTTCCCTTTTCTCCATGCCCTCTCCAGCATTTATTGTTTCTAGATTTTTTTTGATGGCCATTCTGACCCGTGTGAGATGATATCTCATTGTAGTTTTGATCTGCATTTCTCTAATGATTAATGATGTTGAGCATTCTTTCATGTGTTTGTTAGCAATTTGTATATCTTCTTTGGAGAAATGTCTATTTAGTTCTTCTGCCCATTTTTGAATTGGGTTGTTTGTTGTTATTGAGTTGTATGAGTTGCTTGTAAATTTAGGAGATTAATCCTTTGTCAGTAGCTTCATTTGCAATTATTTTCTCCCATTCTGAGGGTTGTCTTTTGGTCTTGTTTATGGTATCCTTTGCTGTGCAAAAACTTTTAAGTCTCATTTTAGGTCCCATTTGTTTATTTTTGTTTTTATTTCCATTTCTCTAGGAGGTGGCTCAAGAAGGATCTTGCTGTGATTTATGTCATAGAGTGTTCTGCCTATGTTTTCCTCTACGAGTTTGATAGTGTCTGGCCTTACATTTAGGTCTTTAACCCATTTTGAGTTTATTTTTGTGTGTGGTGTTAGGGAGTGTTCTAATTTCATACTTTTACATATACCTATCCAGTTTACCCAGAGTCACTTATTGAAGAGGCTGTCTTTTCTCCACTGTATATTCTTAGCTCTTGTGTCAAAGATAAGGTGACCATATGTGAGTGGGTTTATCTCTGGGCTTTCTATCCTGTTCCATTGATCTATATTTCTGTTTTTGTGCCAGTACCATACTGTCTTCATTACTGTAGCTTTGTAGTATAGTCTAAAGTCAGGGAGCCTGATTCCCCCAGCTCTATTTTTCATTCTCAGGATTGCTTTGGCTATTCGGAGTGTTTTGTGTTTCTATACAAATTCTGAAATTTTTTGTTCTAGTTCTGTAAAAAATGCCAGTGGTAGTTTGATAGGGATTGCATTGAATCTGTAGATTGCTTGGGGTAGTAGAGTCATTTTCACAATGTTGATTCTTCCAATCCAAGTACATGATATATTTCTCCACCTATTTGTATTATCTTTAATTTCTTTCATCAGTGTCTTATAATTTTCTGCATACAGGTCTTTTGTCTCCTTAGGTAAGTTTATTCCTAGATATTTTATTCTTTTTGTTGCAATGGTAAATGGGAGTGTTTTCTTAATTTCACTCTCAGATTTTTCATCATTAGTGTATAAGAATGCCAGAGATTTCTGTGCATTAATTTTGTATGCTGCTACTTTACCAAATTCATTGATTAGTTCTAGTGGTTTTCTGGTAGCATCTTTAGTATTCTCTATGTATAGTATCATGTCATCTGCAAACAGTGACAGCTTTACTTCTTCTTTTTCTATTTGGATTCCTTTTATTTCTTCTTCTTCTCTGATTGCTGTGGCTACAACTTCCAAAACTATATTGAATAAGAGTGGTGAGAGTGGGCAGCCTTGTCTTTTTCCTGATCTTAGTGGAAATGGTTTCAGTTTTTCACCATTGAGAACGATGCTGGCTGTGGGTTTGTCATATATGGCCTATATTATGCTGATGAATGTTCCCTCTATGCCTACTTTCTGCAGGGTTTTTATCATAAATGGGTGCTGAATTTTGTTAAAAGCTTTCTCTGCATCTATTGAGATGATCATATGGTTTTTCACCTTCAGTTTGTTGATATGGTGTATCACGTTGATTGATTTGCATATATTGAAGAATCCTTGCATTCCTGGAATTAACCCCACTTGATCATGGTGTATGATCCTTTTAATGTGCTGTTGGATTCTGTTTGCTAATATTTTTTGAGGATTTTTGCATCTATGTTCATCAGTGATATTGGCCTGTAGTTTTCTTTCTTTATGACGTCTTTGTCTGGTGTTGGTATCAGGGTGATGGTGGCCTCATAGAATGAGTTTGGGAGTGTTCCTCCCTCTGCTATCTTTTGGAAGAATTTGCGAAGGATAGGTGTTAGCTCTTCTCTAAATGTTTGATAGAATTCGCCTGTGAAGCCATCTGGTCCTGAGCATTTGTTTGTTGGAAGATTTTTAGTCACAGTTTCAATGTCAGTGCTTGTGATTGGTCTGTTCATATTTTTTATTTCTTCCTGTTCCAGTCTCGGCAGGCTGTGCATTTCTAAGAATTAATCCATTTCTTCCAGGCTGTCCATTTTATTGGCATAGAGTTGCTTGTACTAATCTCTCATGATCCTTTGTATTTCTGCAGTGTCTGTTGTTACTTCTCCTTTTTCATTTCTAATTCTATTGATTTGACGCTTCTTTTTTTTTTTTTGATGAGTCTGGCTAATGGTTTATGAATTTTGTTTATCTTCTCAAAGAACTACCTTTTAGTTTTATTGATCTTTGCTATCGTTTCCTTCATTTCTTTTTCATTTATTTCTGATCTGATCTTTATGATTTCTTTCCTTCTGCTAAATTTGGGGATTTTTGTTCTTCTTTCTCTATTTGCTTTAGGTGCAAGATTATGTTGTTTATTTTGAGATGTTTCCTGTTTCTTAAGATAGGATTGTATTGCTATAAACTTCCCTCTTAGAACTCCTTTTGCCTCATCCCATAGGTTTTGGGTCATCGTGTCTCCATTGTCATTTATTTCTATGTATTTTTTTTTCCTCTTTGATTTCTTCAGTGATCACTTCGTTATTAAGTAGTGTATTGTTTAGCCTCCATGTGTTTGTATTTTTTTACAGATCTTTACTGTAATTGATATCTAGTCTTATAGCATTGTGGTGGGAAAAGATAATTGATACTTTTTCAATTTTCTTAAATTTACCAGGGCTAGATTTGTGACCCAAGACATGTTCTATACTGAAAATATTCCATAAGCACTTGATAAAAATGTTTATTCTGTTGTTTTTGGATGGAATGTCCTATAATTATCCATTAAGTCCATCTTGTTTAATGTATCATTTAAAACTTCTGTTTCCCTATTTATTTTCATATTGAATGATCTGTCCATTGGTGAAAGTAGGGTGTTAAAGTCCCCTACTATGATTGTGTTACTGTCGATTTCCCCTTTTATGGCTGTTAGTATTTGCCTTATGTATTGAGGTGCTCCTATGTTGTGTGTATAAATATTTCCAATTGTTATATCTTCTTCATGGATCGATCTCTTGATCATTATGTAGTGTCCTTCTTTGTCTCTTGTAATAGTCTTTATTTTAAATTCTATTTTGACTGCTATGAGCATTCCTCCTCCAGCTTTCTTCCTATTTCAATTTGCATGGAATATCTTTTTCCATTCCCTCACTTTCAGTCTGTATGTGTTCCTAGGTCTGAAATGGGTCTCTTGTAGACTGCATATATATGGGTCTTGGTTTTGTATCCATTCAGCCAGTCTGTGTCTTTTGGTGGGAGGATTTAATCCATTTACATTTAAGGTAATTATTGATATGTATGTTCCTACTACCATTTACTTAATTGTTTCGAGTTTGTTCTTGTAGGTCTTTTCCTTCTCTTGTGTTTCTTGCCTAGAGAAGTTCCTTTAGCATTTGTTGTAAAGTTGGTTTTGTGGTCCTAAACTCTCTCAGCTTTTGCTTGTCTGTAAAGGTTTTAATTTCTCCATCAAATCTGAATGAGATCCTTGCTGGGTAGATTAATCTTGGTTGTAGGTTTTTCTCCTTCACCACTTTAAATATGTCCTGCCACTCCCTTCTGGCTTGCAGAGTTTCTGCTGAAAGATCAGCAGTTAACCTTATGGGGATTCCTTTGTGTGGTATCTGTGGTTTTTCCCTTGCTGCTTTTAATATGTTTTCTTTGTATTTAATTTTGATAGTTTGATTAATATGTCTTGGCATGTTCCTCCTTGGAGTTATCTTGTATGGGACTCTCTGTGTGTTCTGGAGTTGATTAGCTATTTCCTTTCCCATATTAGGGAAGTTTTCAACTATAATCTCTTCAATTTTTTTCTCAGTCCCTTTTTTTTCCTCTTCCTCTTCTGGGACCCCTATAATTCAAATGTTGGTGCATTTAATGTTGTCTCAGAGGTCTCTGAAACTGTCCTCAGTTCTTATCATTCTTTTTTCTTTATTGTGCTCTGCAGTAGTTATTTCCACTATTTTATTTTCCAGGTCACTTATCCGTTCTTCTGCCTCAGTTATTCTGCTATTGATCCCATCTAGAGTATTTTTAATTTCATTTATTGTGTTGCTCATCATTGCTTTCTTCCTCTTTATTTCTTCTAGATCCTTGTTAAATGTTTCTTGCATTTTCTCTATTCTATTTCCATGATATTGGATCATCTTTACTATCATTATTCTGAATTCTTTTTCACGTAGACTGCCTATTTCCTCTTCTTTTGTTAGATCTGGTGGGTTTTTACCTTGCTCCTTCATCTGCAGGCCGCAGGTTCATAGTTCCCATTGTTTTTGGTGTCGTTGCTGAGTGGCTAAGGTTTGTTCAGTGGGTTGAGTAGGTTTCCGGGTTGAGGGGACTAGTGCCTGTGTTCTGGTGGATGAGGCTGGATTTTGTCTTTCTGCTGAGCAGATCCATGTCTGGTGGTGTGTTTTGGGGTGTCTGTAGCCTTATTATGATTTTAGGCAGCCTCTCTGCTAATGGATGGGGCTGTAGTCCTGTCTTGATAGTTGTTTGGCATAGGGTGTCCAGCACTGTAGCTTGCTGGTTGTTGAGTGAAGGTGGGTCTTGGTTTTAGATGGAGATCTCTGGGAGATTTTTGCCGTTTGATATTACGTGGAGCTGGTAAGTCTCTTGTGGGTCAGTGTCCTGAAGTTGGTTCTCTCACCTCATAGGCACAGAGCTGATGCATGGCTGGAGCACCAAAAGGCTTTAAACCACATGCTCAGAATAAAAGGGAGAAGAAAGAAAGAAAGAAAGAAAGAAAGAAAGAAAGAAAGAAAGAAAGAAAGAAAGAAAGAAAGAAAGAAAGAAAGAAAGAAAGAAAGAAAGAAAGAAAGAAAGAAAGAAAGAAAGAAAGAAAGAAAGAAAGAAAGAAAGAAAGAGAGAGAGAGAGAGAGAAAGAGAGAAAGAAAGAAATAGAAAGAGAAAGAAAGAAGAAAGAAAGAAAGAAAGAAAGAAAGAAAGAAAGAAAGAAAGAAAGAAAGAAAGAAAGAAAGAAAGAAAGAAAGAAGGAAGGAAGGAAGGAAGGAAGGAAAGAAAGAAAGAAAGAAAGAAAGAAAGAAAGAAAGAAAGAAAGAAAGAAAGAAAGAAAGAAAGAAAGAAAGAAAGAAAGAAAGAAAGAAAGAAAGAAAAGAAAGAAAGGGATAAAATAAAGTTATTAAAATAAAAAATAATTATTATGAAGAAAAAAATTTTTATGTATAAAAAATAAATAAATAACGGGACGGTCAGAACCCTAGGACAAATGGTGAAAGCAAAACTATACAGACAAAATCTCACACAGAAGCATATACATACACACTCACAAAAACAGAAAAAGGGGGAAAAATAATATATCTTGCTTCCAAAGTCCACCTCCTCAATTTGGGATGATTCGTTGTCTATTAAGGTATTCCACAGATGCAAGGTACATCAAGTTGATTGTGGAACTTTAATCCACTGCTTCTGAGGCTGCTGGGAGAGATTTCCCTTTCTCTTCTTTGTTCGCACAGCTCCTGGGGTTCAGCTTTGGATTTGACCCCTCCTCTGTGTGCAGGTCCCTGGAGGGTATCTGCTCTTCACTCAGACAGGATGGGATTAAAGGAGTGGCTGATTTGGGGGCTCTGGCTCACTAAGGCCAGGAGGAGGGAAGGGTACGGATGTGGGGTGAGCCTGTGGCAGCAGAAGCTGGCGTGACATTGCACCAGCCTGAGGCATGCCGTGCATTCTCCCAGAGAAGTAGTCCCTGGATCCCGGCACCCTGGTAGTGGCAGGCTGCATAGGCTTCTGGGAGGGGAGGTGTGGAGAGTGACCTGTGCTCACACACAGGCTTCTTGATGGCGGCAGCAGCAGCCTTAGCATCTCATGCCTGTCTCTGGGGTCCGCGCTGATGGCCGCGGCTCACGCCCGTCTCTGGAGCTCCTTTAAGTGGCGTGCTTAATCCCCTCTCCTCGTTCACCAGGAAACAAAGAGGGAAGAAAAAGTCTCTTGCCTCTTTGGCAGCTCCAGACTTCTCCCGGACTCCCTCCCAGGTAGCCATGGTGCACTAATCTCTTCAGGCTGTGTTCACGCAGCAAACCCCAGTCCTCTCCCGGCATCCGACTGAAGTCCAAGCGTCAGCTCCCAGCCCTCTCCTGTCCCGGTGGGTGAGCAGACAAGCCTCTCGGGCTGGTGAGTGCCAGTCAGCACCAATCCTCTGTGCAGGAATCTCTCCACTTTGCCCTCTGCACCCTGTTACTGTGCTCTTCTCCGTGGCTCTGAAGCTCCCCACTCTGCCACCGCAGTCTCCGCCCATGAAGGGGCTTCTAGTGTGTGGAAGCCTTTCCTCTTTCACAGCTCCCTCCCACTGGTGCAGGTCCCATCCCTATTCTTTTGTCTCTGTTTATTCTTTTTTCTTTTGCCCTATCCAGTTATCTGGGGTGTTTCTTGCCTTTTGGGAGGTCTGAGATCTTCTGCCAGCATTCAGTGGGTGTTCTATATATAGGAGCAGTTCCACGTGTAGAGGTATTTCTGATATATGTGTGGAGGAAGTTGATCTCTGCGTCTTACTCTTCCGCCATCTTCTCTTCCCCCTGTAGTAGTCTTTTACGATCCTTTGTATTTCTTTCTGTGGTGTTCATTGTAACTTCTCCTTTTTCATTTGTAATTTTATTGATTTGAATCCTCTCTCTTTTTTTCTTGATGAGTCTGGCTAAAGGTTTATCAGTTTTGTTTATCTTCTCAAAGAAACAACTTTTAATTTCATTGATTTTTTGCTACTGTTTTCTTTGTTTCTATTTAATTTATTTCTGCTCTGTTTTTATGATGTCTTTCCTTCTACTAACTTCTGGGTTTTTTGTTGTTGTTGTTGTTGTTGTTGTTGTTGTTGTTGTTGTTGTTGTTCTTCTTCTTCTTCTTCTTCTTCTTCTTCTTCTTCTTCTTCTTCTTCTTCTTCTTCTTCTTCTTCTTCTTCTTCTTCTTCTTCTTCTCTTCTTCTCCTTCTTCTCCTTCTTCTCCTTCTTCTCCTTCTTCTCCTTCTTCTCCTTCTTCTCCTTCTTCTTCTTCTTTCTCCAGTTCCTTTAGGTGTAAGGTTACATTGTTTATTTGATTTTTTTCTTGTTTCTTGAGGTAGGTTTGTATTGCTATAAAGTTCCCTCTTAGATCAACTTTTGCAATGTCCCATGGGTTTTGGGTGATCCTGTTTCCATTGTCATTTGTTTCTAGGTATTTTTTAATTTCCTCTGATTTTTTCATTGATCTCTTGATTATTTAGTAGCATGTTGCTTAGCCTCTATTTGTTTGTGTTTTTTACTTTTTTTTCTTGTAGTTGCTTTCTAATCTCATAGTGTTGTTTTCTGTAAATATGCTTGATATGATTTCAATTTTCTTAAATTCACCAAGGCTTGATATCTGACCCAAGATGTGATCTGTCCTGGAGCATGTTCCATGTGCACTTGAGAAGTGTATTCTGCTGTTTACAGATGGAATGTCCTATAAATATCAATTAAGTCTGCCTGGTCTATTGCATCATTTAAGGCTTGTGTTTCCTTATTTATTTTCTATCTGGATGATCTGTCATTGGTGTAAGTGGGGTGTTAAAGTTCCCCACTATTATTGTGTTACTGTCAATTTCCCCATTTATGGATGTTAGCATTTGCCTTACATACTGAGGTGTTCCTATGTTGGGTGCATAAATATTCATAATTGTTATCTCTTCTTCTTTGATTGGTCCCTTTATCTTTATGTAGTGTCTTTCCTAGTCTCTTGTAATAGTCTTTACATTAAAGTCTAATTTATCTGATGAGTATTGTTATTCCAGCTTTCTTTTTATTTCCATTTGCATAGAATATCTTTTTCCATCCCCTCACTTTCAGTCTGTAAGTGTCTCTAGGTCTGAAGTGGGTCTTTTGTAGACAGCATATATATGGTCTTCTTTTTGTATCCATTCAGCCATTCTGTGTCTTTTGGTTGGAACATTTAATCCATTTACCTTTAAGGTAACTATTAATATGTATGTACCTAATACCATTTTCTTTATTGTTTTGCATTTGTTTTTGTAGCTTTTTTTCTTCTCTTGTGTTTCCCACCTAGAGATGTTCCTTTAGCATTTGTTGTAAAGCTGGTTTGGTGGTGCTGAATTCTCTTAACTTTTGCTTGTCTGTAAAGCTTTTGATTTGTCCAATGAATCTTCATGAGATCCCTGCTGGGTAGACTAATCTTTGTTGTAGGGTTTTTCCCTTTCATTACTTTAAATCCATCTTGCCACTCCCTTCTGGCCTGCAGAGTTTCTGCTGAAAAATCAGCTGATAACCTTATATGGATTCCTTTGTATATTATTTGTTGTTTTTCCCTTGCTGCTTTTTATATTTATTCTTTGAATTTAATTTTTATTAGTTTGATTTATATGTTTCTCCTTGGGTTTATCCCGTATGGGACTCTGCACTTTCTGAACTTGGGTGGCTCTTTCCTTTCCCATGTTAGGGAAGTTTTCAACTATAATCTCTTCAAATATTTTCTCAGACCCTTTTTCTTTCTCTTCCTCTTCTGGGACCCATATAATTTGAACATTCATGTTTTTAATGTTGTCCCTGGTGTCTCTGAGACTGTCCTAATTTCTTTTCATTCTTTTTTCTTAATTCTGCTCCTCGGCAGTTATTTCTACCATTCCATCTTCCAGCTCACTTATCCTTCCTTCTGCCTCAATTATTCTGCTATTGATTTTCTCTAGTGTATTTTTCATTTAAGTTATTGTGTTGTTCATCATTGTTTGTTTGTTCTTTAGTTCTTCTAATTCCTTGTTAATCACTTCTTGTATTTTCTCAATCTGTGCCTCCAGTCTATTTCTGAGATTTTGGGATCATCTTTACTGTCATTACTCTGAATTCTTTTTCAGATAGATTGCCTACTTCCTCTTCATTTATTTGGTTTTATATGTACCTTGCTCCTTTGTGGAACATATTTTTTTGTCATCTCATTTTCTTTTTGAATTGTGGGGCTTTGTTCCTATCTTGCTGCTAGTTTGGTCTAAAGCTTCCAGCACTGGAGTTTGCAGGCAGTTAGGTGGAGCCAGGTCTTGTTGCCGAGATGAGGACCCCAGGGAGACTGCACACTAATATTCCCCAGGTCTGAAGTTTTTGCTTATCCTGCAACTCGGACTCAGTCCTCCCACCACAGGAGCTCACACCCAACACCCGGCCTGAGAACCAAGATTCCCCCAAGCCATGTGACACAGCAAAAAAAAAAAAAAAAAAAGCAACCAACAGAAAAAAGCAGCAAAATGCAGAATAAAAAGGAAAATTAGAAAAATTAAAAATATATTTTCAAAATTACAATAAAAATGAAACAACAAAACAAAGAAGAACCACAACAGCAAAATAAAAGAAAGAATAAAGGAAATAAAGAAAATTAAAAATAAGAATAAAAATAAAATATAAAAAATTAAAATATTCCCTGATGTCTCCTCTATCAGTGTCCTTGCCCCAACAGTGAGCAACAGCCTACACTTGCCTCCCCAGTAGGCTTCCAAGACCTCTAGTTAGGTCTCTGGACTTGCTGTGTCAGCCCCACTTCTGCTTGTGTTCCTCTCACCAGCATCTGTTCTTGGAGCTGACCTGGAGTACATGTGCCTATGCAAGCCAGCTGAGGTGCTGGCCTCCAGAGGCACGCCCATAAGGGCTGGCACTGCCTGAGGAGACCTTGGAGGGGGACAGCTCTCACCTCACCTGGACCTGCATGGCCAGAGGAGGCCCTGTCTGGGGAAGCACTCAGGCTGTCAGGACCCACATGCCAGAAGAGTCCTTGGCAGAAGTGAGGCTCAGGCTTGGGACCTGCACATCCACAGTGGGCCCTGTAGTGTGGGGGTTCATGTCTGGGATGCCAGCAGGCTCACCAGGGCCCGAGCTACTGGAGGAGATGCTGGCCATGTTCTCCTCCAATTCTCTGATCCCCTGAAGGTCCCTCTCCATCCCTGCTGATCTCCTCACCATGAGTGGACCCCTCTGAGCATGAGAACCTCTCCCCTCCTCCAGCACCTCCTCAGGGACGCTGGTCCATTCTGCCTCCACTTTTCTTTCCCCCCTTCTTCCCTCCCACATCCTACCTGGTCATGTAGGGATTCCTCCCATTCCCTTAGGTGTCCAAGGTCCCCCACCAGTGCCTAGTAGGTGCCCTAGTTGTGCGGAGACACGAACTCCGCATCCTCCTACTCCACCATCTTGACTCCAACCCCCCCATTTTATATTGTTGTATTTGATTTGCTAAAATTTTGCCATGCTAAAATTTTGCCAAAGATGTTTGCATATAAGATCATGAAAGATATTGGTCTCTAGTTTTCCTTTTCTTGCAATGTCTTTGGTTTTAGAATCAGGGTAAGGCTGAGCTCATAAAATGAGTTGATTCTCTTGTGTTTTCTAGATGACATTGTGTATGATTGATATTATTTCTTCTTTAAATGTTAGGTAAAATTTGCCATTGAAGCCATCTATGCCTGAAGATTTCTTCATTGGAGGTGTTTATGAATTCAGCTTCTTTGATAGATATAGAATTCTTCAGGTATAGCAATGTTTTTTACTATCACTTTCCATAGAGAGAACAGAGAGATAGATATTCAATCTTTCCTCCAGCATGGTTGATGGATATTGGTAGTTTTATTAGTAATAGGATGCATAAAATATGAGCCTGTCACATTGACATACCCCATATTTATAGAACAGTTACAGGTTTTGTTTCCCAATACAGGAAGTCTGATATATTATATACAATTTTTAAACAATTCCTATTGAGGAAGAAGAAAATGTATGGTGTTTCTATAAATATAACTTTATTATTTTATATTTTATTAAATGTACACTCTATATATTTTTAGAAGAACAGTGTGCTTCATATTCATATTGTACATATTCATATATACAATATATTAT
Organism: Kogia breviceps; assembly: GCF_026419965.1. NCBI lineage: Eukaryota > Metazoa > Chordata > Mammalia > Artiodactyla > Physeteridae > Kogia > Kogia breviceps. The sequence continues at coordinate 11,236 of NW_026711962.1, read as the reverse complement.
ACTTTATGTTTCTGTTATATTATGTAATCCTGTTAGAATAAAACTTTCATTTTTTACTAGATGCCAATGAGAATCTATCCTTCCACTCACAATTCCTATGTCTCATGTTTGGGAGGCTCCTCCACAGACTAGCTTCTAGCTTCATAGATTAGAAACACTCTTCTTTTGTACACTTAGAGTTCCCTTAATTGCTGAATGTCACACATTAGACCAACCATGATGATCACAACTATAAATTTCTAAGTTCTAGCATAAAAAGGCTAAGGCTATCAGAGAGACTAAAAAAATTGCCACAATATTCTGATGAAGAGACAAAAACTACAAACAAGAGTTGATGTAAGGCTAAATTAGTCTTGAATAAGAGAAAAGAAAACATGGCAATATAACTATCAAAAATGTTATAAAAGATAGAATCATTGTATAATTGTAGAAGGGATGGTAAATAATGAAGAAAAATACATGAAAATAATATATGGTAAACAGAATGGAAACTGTATTAATTAAAATATAAGAAAAATATACAGAGATAAAATTTTAGCTAAGGTTTGCCCATAATTGAAAAAAGAATGACTATCATTATTAAAATTAATTAATGAAATAATTTGGCATAGTAAATGTCAACTTGAAACAAGAAATGCATCTTATTTTGTAGTGTACACCAATATTCATATGATCATTTACTTAGCCACACACCAAAAAAACTTAACTAAATATAATATATAGATGTATTAATTACTGCTTTCAAAGCATTGACTACAAAATATTAATTTATAAATTAGAAGTAAAACACTTGTGTTTAGAAATATTTCCTGATAAAATAACTGAATTGAAGAAAAAATAAAGAATATTTTTACAAGATGAAAATACTTAATATAAATACAATATATATAGTTAAAACATTTCTACTAGGAAATAAAAAATTTAATTTACATTCTTTTATTATTTAATAGACAAAATTAACCAGAGTTATTTTAAAAGTTTATGGTTTAAAATTTAAATAATATGCACATAAATATAATAAATTTGAAAATCAAAATGAGAATGGTAAGTGCCTAGTATACTTTAATACGATATCTACAGAATTAAACTGGAAAAGCTTACAGAGAACTATTTCAGTAACAAATTGAAAAAACCATCCAAGAGCTACTCTCAACCACAGCTGGGGAAGGAAGTCAGTTAAGTTTAACAAGCCTTTTAGAGAAAACTTTCAAGCTTTCAAATTTATGATTTCCTTGCTTAGAAAAAAATTCTTACATAATTTATTTCATAAAACAAATGTAGTCTTTTTACTCAAATTCATTTAATGCCAGTCTATCTCATTTATGAACGTAGGTGTGAAAAAATCTATTTTTAAAATGACGTAACATATAGAATTTAGTTTTACTATGTAAAATATCCCACTACAACTAATAATGGTTATCTCAAAAATGCAAGAATTTTCCAATATCAAAGAAGTAATTCTAAATAGCATTTTTGTTAAATGAGAGAAAGATATAATAAATTTAGTACATGCTGAAATATTTAGGAGCAGACTGTGATACTCAGCCATGCCCCCTGAGAAGCCCTGGAGAGCGGTAAACTGATGGAAAGTTCCTAAGGCCATTAGAAAGAAGCTGCTGACATGTATGCATTTCTGAAAGCAGGGATCCAAGAAGAAACACTGGTGGAGTCTGTGAATAAATGCAGCTGATTAGAGCTGGGATGGTGGCCAACAGCAGATTGTGCTAAAGGGACTTGGTACCAAGAGAAACCAGAAAATAGGGATTGCTATTTATGAGATGGATGAATTGGAAATAAAGTAAGGGTGGGCAGGCTGAGAGCTAGGAACTAGCTCTACAAACAGGCCTCAGCCATCCAGATTTTCCTCCCACATGGTATTGTGGGCTTGACTCCACTACTAGTGGTTTCCTCAAATTAATGAACTAGGCAGAAAGAATCATCTAACAAATTCCAATACATCATACCCAATATTTAACATGATTAAAAATTACCTATCTTACATATGGAAACAGCATTTAAAAGGCATTTCCTTTAAGTGAAAACATAAATTCAAATTTATTAATATTGTTTTGAAAAATTCTGTGGAATACTTTGGACTCATAAAATGCTGGTGGGTGTCTAAAATGATATAATCACTTTGGAAAAGACATTAGAATCTTCTTATAAAATTAAATGTACATTTGTCATGTGATACACTTAGTGAAGATGACCACACAATGGCTTGGATGTGAGCATTCATAGCAGCTTTATTCTTAGCACACTAAAACTTGAAACAATTTAAATGCTCATCGAAACATGATTGAATAAACAAATTGTGGTGTATATATATATATATATAATGGAATAATATTCAGCAATAAAAAGAAATGAATTACTGATACAAATAAAAACATAGATTGACTAAAAAACATTGTTTTTCATAAAAGAAGCTGCCACAAAACAGTACATACTGTATGGTTGCATTCATATGAAGTCCAACATCAAGCAAGCCTATACTATACTGACAGAAATCAGGTCATGTTTGCTTGGGGTTGGTGGTGAGGGAATTGAATGAAAGGGGGCACAAGGGAACTTTCTGGGATTGATGGAAGTTTTCACTATTTTGTTTGATAAGGCAATTTTACAGATGCATAAATTTATCAAATGATATAACTTTAAGTGGGTGCACTTTTTGTTTGTTTGTTTTTCATTGTTATTGAAGTATAGTTGATTTACGATGTTATGTTAATTAATTCTGTATAGCAAAGTGATTCAGTTATACAGTCTTTTTAAATATTCTTTTCTATTATGGTTTATCATAGGATTTTTTAAATTGGGGTATAGTTGTTTTACAATGCTGTGTTAGTTTCTACTGTACAGCGAAGTGGAGTTCCCTGTGCTATACAGCAGGTTCTCATTAGTTATCTATTTTATACATATTAGTGTACATATGTTAATCCTAATTGACCAATTCATCCCAACCCCCTTTTCCCCCCTTGGTGTCCATATGTTTGTTCTCTTAAGTGGGTGCATTTTATTGTATCCAAATTTGTGGGGATAGTGACTGATAGGGGCTGAAGGGATTTGTGCTGATAATATTGTAGTTTGGGTGTTGGTTACCTGGTACGTCCACTTTATGAAAATAGCTGAGCTTTACACTTATATTTATATACTTACCTCTGTTATACTTCAATAAAAAGCTTATTTTAAAAAAATTCCGGTTCCATAATAAATGAAAAAATGAAAGTTCTGGGCTTCCCTGGTGGCGCAGTGGTTGAGAGTCCACCTGCCGATGCAGGGGATACGGGTTCGTGCCCCGGTATGGGAAAATCCCACATGCCACGGATCGGCTGGGCCCGTGAGCCATGGACACTGAGCATGCACATCCGGAGCGGCCACAACAGTGAGAGGCCCGCGTACCACACAAAAAAAGTTCTGGTTATAAAACAAAGAAAATTAATTAAATATTGGCAATATGGAGAGAAAACCATTTTCTATTATGATTTTGTCTATAAAATCAAAAAAATCAACTAAAACAAATTATTCAAATTATTTTAAGAATTTTTAAAAGTGTTCGGATAAATATACACATATCAAACATGATTAATATGACCTGAAATATTAAGGCAGTTTTTATTTTTATTTAGAGAAATAAAAAAAGCATACTATATTTCTGGATACAAATGATATATGTAATAAAATATCAATTATCTTAAGTTAAGGTTTAATGTATAGGTTTAATGAAAGATAATCAAAAGTAGATATATTGATAGATAGATATACAGACATAGACATAACTATAGACATAGATTTATTCAGATAAAGATATAATTAATTGTTCAAAGAAAAGCCAGTTTATTATATAAAAGAAAAGTTAGAAGATATTTTAACAATATTTCAAAGCCTAAAACAATTTAATATTTAATATATGACAAGATATCTGCAGAAATTAATAGAGGTCTTTTTTTTTGAGGTAACCACATAGAAGTTTGTTTTCTTTTTTCTATAACATATGTCATAAAACAAAATGCAATTCTCTCTACCACAAAATTTAACTTTCCACACATCCCACTCTTGCTACTGAATGTGCCATTTAAATTCATTATGAGCCTTAGTCTCCTCATCCCACACACTGGCATGGCTTCATTGGCCTCTCTGTGTATTTAGGGGCAGTAGTTTCAAGAGAGCTCACCCTAACAGTACAGGAAAATTCCTACCCTGCCCATGCCAGTCTTGATTAATTCCAGCTAGCAATTTTTTCCAAATGAGAAAACATACATAAATGCACTTTGTGAACTGTAGGCCACTATGTAAATGCTACCTATTAAAATCATTTACTGATCATGGTATCAGACTCCTGAGTATTGCTGGAGGGGTAGCACTTCTACCTGGAAATTAATTTGTCCATCATAGTGCAATTCTCTACATCATTTTTCCACAAAGGGATTTACAAATCTTTTCCACTATCTTTATACACCCAATCCCACCCAATATCTTTTATTCTTTTTATTCTAGACAGATGACTGCATTTCCTATTTGGTCAAGAAAATTGAGACCATATAAAGCAAGCTCCCTCAACTTTCCTTATCTCCCACTATATCTATAAAATCTCACTGGATATTTGCAATCCCCTTCTCATTCTTTTTGATATCTGAGTGGGAAAAACATGTCTTCTCTTTGCCAAAGTTCATCCACTCATTTTAATCTCATTCTCTATGATATCCCTTGGGATTTTTTTCCCAGCTCTTTCTCTCATACAATTTCAGTATTTTCTTCACTACTAATTTATTTCCCTATACTTGACATCCTTGTCCCTTCACCTTAAAAATGACCTTTCTTGATCATCAAACTTCTTGAAATAGTAGTCTCCTCTTAAACTTGACTCACATCCACACAGTGTTAACAGTTTACAACACATCTTCTGCTGCCACCAAATTACTGAAATCGTGGGTGAATTCGAAGCACCAAATCCAATTACTATTCTCTCCATTCATCTTCCTTTACATCTCAGCAACATGTTGTTTTCCTTGTTTTCTGGAATACAGTGTCTTCCTCATTCCCATGAGACATGCTTCTGGGTGGTCTTCTCTGATTCATTTTCCCAATTATTTCCCCTAAATGCTGTTTTCCCCAAGACTGAATTTCTCTCTCACTCACAGAGACTACTCACTGACCATTTCAACAATACATTGTTTTCCTCTTTGTCAAAAGCTACGGTCCACTATGTCCAAATTACTTATAAACTCTATATATGTCATCCTGAAATCTCAAACCCAAGATAGACAAAATCATCTCTCTTTAATCTATGTCAGGTTAACTTCAGGGCACATTATCATTCTCCTTGAAAATATTTTCTAACTGAATTGTTGGTGCATAAACTTGATCAAGAAAATCACTTTTCCTCGAATCACACCCTGATTGAGTAACACAGGATCCCTCTCATTAACCAGACACACCTGGAATTGCCCTTCTTTTCTGCATTATCCCTGCTCACTCCCAACAGTCCTGAACACTGATCTCCATACCACCTCCTTTATAAAGACATTTCTATTATTTTGATCTATTAATGTTTTTCTTTTATCAAAACTAATATACATATACCTATCACATAAAATTTGGAAAATATAAAAGCATTTTTTAAATAAACTTGCCTGAAATCTTAGCATCCAGAATTTTTTTCACATATCTATTTATATTTTATTATATTTATATGTATATATAATTCTAATCGGTTTTCTATATAAGTATGGTACAGTATCAAATTCTACCATTTATGAATGGTATGATCTTAGGCAATTTACTTAATCTCACTAGGCTCAATTTTTTTAGTTGTAAAATTTTAAAAATATCTGTGTTATAGATTTATTGTTATGGATTTAATATTTAAACCAGCATGGACTGTCATACAGTAAGCATGGAACATATGTTAGCTATTTTTTCCCCACTGAAGTTTTTTATGTCTTAAATATTCTTCAGAATGCTACTTTTAATTGTTGTATAGTATTCTATTACATGAATGATAAAAAAATATTTGCCTTATTCTCTGCTACTGGACATTTAGTTTGTTTCTAATTTTTCACAATTATAAATAATACTAAATTTAATATCTTTGTACATATCTAACAGTCGTAACTGCCAGCATTTACTTACTGCTTACCACATGCCAGTCTCCATGCTCAGTCCATGCATTACATCATCAAACTCTATCATTCGTACCATTCTATACACAAGAGAAGAACAACTTAGAGAGGTTAAGTAACTTGTCTAATATCAACTAGTAAGTGGAGAAGGCAGACTTTGGACTTGGTTACTCTGACTACAGAGCCTATGCTTAAAACCATTTCACTGCACTGCCTTCTCAGATTACTGATGAGCCCATATTTTTGAAAAAGGAATTTCTAAAATGAAAAGCATTAACATTTGATAAACTTTATGAAATGATACTTTTCAAATGCTAAACCAAGTTATACTTCCTCTAGTAGCCACATATGATATGATATGTTACTCAATGAAGCCAAGCTACTCTGCCTTTAGAGATGGTGAGGTTAGGATCTATTTCTTCAAGGCTTACCATTACCATTATGATGTCTAGAGAATTCAGCCTTGTTCATTGGTCATTACTATGTACGATCCTCTGATATGTTGATAGTAAAAAAGTAGATTCATTCCATATAACAATGGGTTTGAAAATGCTGAATTTTAGCAGGCAGCAGGAACACAATATTAACTGGGTTCTGCATGTCTGTCAGGTCCGTGCAGAGCTGGTTGCTACCATGGCAGCTGGAACAAAGCTAGCAGCCAAAGGATCCAGAGGCAGAGGCCAAAGTCTGCAAACAAGGTGTTGATTCAGATCCCCTTTCAATGCCTGATCATCCTTGACGATTAGAATCTGGACTCTGGTGTGACATTAGGTGAGCAAATCTATTGCATAGAGAATACAATTTGAACAAGGACTGTTTCTATTTCTGTTACACTAGAAAGCCTATCATGAAGAAATACTTAGTTACCAATTCCTTGCCAAGTGCACCATCCATCTCTTAGAAGGCAATATAGGGCCTTTAATATTCTAAATGTAGAATCTCAGAAATGCAGAATCCAACTCTTTAACATTAGAAGAAATCTATGTTCCCAACTTTTACTTTCAGAGCATAAATCTGAAGCCCAGAATATTTATGTATGGTTAGTCAAAAATCACAACTACTAGACAGAAGGATGAGGGCTGTAGCTGCCATGCTGCCATAGGGCTTCCAAGTCTCTGTGCAGGGCTTTTATAACACACCTCACCTCATAATAGCATATCCTCCCTCAGCCTCTCAGGTGATGGCTGTGAGATAAATTGCCTGGATACTGGTCCCCACCATGCCACATCTAGCAGACACCCTTAACCTTCAGACATGCCCTGACAATTGAGGCCTCAACCCTTAAGGGCAAAGGTTGTACCATTTGTAAGGAACAAAGCTAGTATTGTAGCTTTCTGGACAAAACATAAGAGATTTGGCTGCACCAGGGAGGACGTGACCTGCCAAACTTCAGAAACACCAGCACCATGCGGTGCTCAAGCCCAGTGACTGTGAGACGGCTGCCTGACTGGGTTCAGTGGGCAGGGGTGGGCTTCCTGTCTCTCTAGTGTTCTTTCTCCCTGGAGAAAATGGAGAGAGGAAAGTGCATCTATGGCCAGTAATCACCCACCCCAGAGTATCAGGGTTTCTTCTGGGAGTATGGAATGTTATCCTCAAGCTAGATCTAGGTTCTATTAACCATATTCCCAAAACAAGGCTCTGACCAGAGGGTTGGCTTTGACCTCACTGCTTAAATTTAGGAAACTGAAAGAGAAGCTTTCTTTCTCAGGGAAGCTTGCATTGTCTCTCTGAAATGATGTTTCTAAACAGTATCCATGAAATTATTCATTCATCAAGTATTAAAAGAATGCACATTTGTCATAAAGCTCTGCTTATACCAAGCACTGTGTGGGACACCAGAATATATGAAGCACACAGAGCTTACTATCTTCTTCTATTTATAGATATAAGAATAGTTAGCAAAGCAGTTTGAAAGTTTATAAAAATACAAAGTTTTAAGCAGAGATCTGAAGAATTCAATATTTAGGAATAATTAATGTACTCAATCTGATGTCTGAGAAATATTATATAGGTAGTGATCCATCCTTGTACTCATCCTCACCAGAAAAAAAAAAGTATATCAGAATTCATCAAAATAGAACTTTAAAAAATTTGACCATCCATGTGTGTGTTCAATGAAATCAAGTGAGAACAATAGATGAGTGAAGAAATAAAACTGAGTGAGAAAGAAAACCCTCAGATCAGACTTTTTTGACCTACTAAAGGTCTAGATGACAATCACAGGCAGCACTGAAATTACCAACATTCCTCTTTGAAAAATAAACTCATGGCTTTGTACACTATGCGTTACATTTACAATAATAAAGAATTATAAAATATTTTTTCAAATATCAACATAAGAAAATATTGGTGTGCTGTACAAATGGTATTAATGAATAAAATATAATATATAACAACTGTACAAATAGTCATATCTACTTTGATAGTCATGTTGAAAAACATTCAGATAGTCAGACATACATGTAAGAAGCTAAAGTTTGCACTGGGTCATTCTTTCTATTATATCTATTTTAATACAGGAAAAGGCTACAAACATCTGTTGCAAATTCTCCTTAAAATTAAAGTTTTTTCATGAAGATCCAGCAGAAAGTCAATAGAAAGGAAAATACATAAGATTTCTCTAGAAATAAATTCTGATCTAATTTTAGAAATTTGATGCATCTGTTACTTTAGGAACCCCTTGTTTCTAATGTTTTTAGTATTTACACTCAACATGAATTTTTTTTTCTGACCCCAAGAATCTCTTAAGTATGATGGGATAAACATTTTTTAAGCAGTGACCAAAATGCTGAAAGACTAGAGAACTCCAAAAGATTATAAATTATCTTTTAACAGATTTAATGTAGTGGGTTGAATGGAACCTCTCCTCTACCCCCACAAATTCTTGTCCATCCAAGAACTTCACACTGTGACCTTGTTTGGAAATGGGACCTTTGCAGATGTAAATAGTTAAGGATCAATATGAACTCATACTGGTTCAGGGTAGGTGCTATATCTAATGAGAGTGTCCTTGCAAGAGTCAGAAAAGGACATGGACAGGCAGAGGGAAGAAGGCCACTTGAGGACAGAGTCAGAGATTAAAGTGATGCTGCCACAAGCCAAGGAGCCACAAAGAGCTGGAAGAAGCAAGGAAAGATTTTCCCCAGAACTTTTAGAGGGAGTGACTCTGCCAACACCCTGACTTCTGGCCTCCAGAACCATGAGAGGAAAATCTCTGTTATGTTTGTGGCAACTTGTTTCAGTAGCCACAAGAAACTAATACAGTGGGCATGAACTACTCCAGTGTTTCACTGATATAAGTTTAACCTGTAGACAGATATGTTTATTCCCTTTCCTGTTGGATCTTGATTTAACACATTACTGAATCAATTGTAAATTATGTGTAACAATGGTGCTAAAAATTTAATTCCTCTCCTGAAGGTTCTTATTTGGGGAAAAGTTAGTTCAGTAATTCAAACCTCTATTTCTTCATATGTTCTCCCTTTTAAATATTTTTAAAGTTAATTTTAAAGTTACCTTAAAGTTAAATTTCTAAGTTAATTTGCTGAAACTGCAGACTTTATAACTTTTTTCAAAATATTGTTTGTTAATATCGATTTAGCCTTCACATTTTATAAGATGTGATAATCAAATTACTTTTTAAAAAATTTACGTAAATGGTATTTTACCTTCTCTTGAAAGCAATCAAAGAATAAAGAGCAAATTCAACCCTACATTTGCCATAGACAAGGTGATATCAGCTGTCACTTTAGAGGTTGTAATCAAGAGGGACTTTATTTATTCCTTCCTAATATTTCCTATCATGTATGAAATGATGATAGTCTGCCATTGATTCATACTCTGCCATTCCTGTATTCTTCTTCTGCCCAAGGACCAGTACAGGTTGGCTCCATCTGAGCTTCCTCAGGGTCTCCTGCCCTGTCAGAATGTTAAGCCCATCAGGGTTCCAGTATCACTGAACCTTTATGGGCTATTTTTCCCACCAACTATATTGTTGTTTTAGGTTGGCATCTAAAGGGTATGTAAGATTTATGACTAATTCAATGGTCCTAAGCCACGGTAACAGGAACCTGTTAAGGTACTGTCATATCATTTTAAGGAAACTATAGAGATGGTCATGTTTTGCTACCTCCAAGACCTACCAGACCAGATTACAATCCTGTGAAAATTAAAACCAAAGTGACACTGCTTACCAAACTTTTGAGATTGATATAAACAAAAGAGATATACATGGTTTAGAATATTGAAAGCCAGATAAATGTCTTTGTTCTTTAAAACAGAAACATGTCAGAAGGTAATCATATTGTTACTCTCATATAAGAGTCTAAAACAAAGAAGGACAAGTTGGCAGTCTTAATTTTTCCCATCCTATGAGGACAGGGATGATTGTCATTTTTCCAGGGAGGTGGGTGTTTTCTCAGTGAACCTCTGAGTGCAGATGGTTGAGTCTATATGAATTTGTTGACAGGGACAAAGCCAAGGGAAGCTTCAAAGTAAAAAGTGCCCTGCCTTAGGCTCATAGAACATACAGTGCAGAACAAAGATGAGAGGACAGAATGCTATGCAAAACAAGTGCACATCTCACACCACAACCTCCATCTCTCAAGCATCTGAGGGTTTATTTTATGAATAGGAACAACAGCTGATCCCTGTCCCATTAAATGTCAAATATGTGCCTGGAAAGATAATATACCAGCAGAATTAAATGGTGCCCCATGGGTTCCTGATATCTAGTATAAAATATATTTTTAATCAATTGATTTTCTTTTTTATCCCTCTACTACTTGTTAGCAATGTAAATTACTACTGTGTTTTAGGATTTTATGAGCTCTAACTTACACTGAGTAGATGTTTAGTCAATAACCAAACTCCTTAATGTGTTTTTAAGATCCTTCATAATTTGACCCCTTTTTACAGCTTAAGTTCTTTCCCGACTCCTCCCCTTGACTCCAAGTTCCAGTAAATCTGAAGCACTTTCAGGTTAAGAAGAACTGTGCTGGGTGAACTAAACACCATTCCTGTCTTCAAGGAAATCTATGAGGATTATAATAAGTATAATAAGAGCTACCTATATACGAGCACAGGACACCTAACCCAGTGTTAGGGACATAGAAGGC
>NW_026711961.1:0-23189 GCF_026419965.1 Kogia breviceps | reverse complement strand
TAATCAAACTTAAAAGCTTTTGTGTGGGAAAGAAAACCATCAACAAAATGAAAAGGCAGCCTACTGAATGGAAGAAGATATCTGCAAATGATGTTTGTTAAGGGGTTAATATCCAAAATATAGAAAGAACTCATACAACTCAATATCAAAAAAAAAAAAAAAACCAGCCCAATTTAGAAATGAGCAGAGAACCTAAATAAGCATTTTTTCAAAGAAGACATACAGATGGCCAACAGACACATGAAAAGATTCTCAATGTCACTAATCATCAGGGAAAGGCAAATCAAAACCACAGTGAGATATCTTCTCACATCTGTCAGAATGGCTATCATCAAAAAGACAAGAAATAATAAATGTTGACAAGGATGTGGAGAAAAGAGAACCCTAGCACTTTGTTGGTAGGAATGTAAATTGGAATAGTCACAATGGAAAACAGTATGGAGTTTTCTCAAAAATTAAAAGCAGAACTACCATACAATCCCGGAGTTCCACTCATGGGTATTTATTTGAAGAAAACAAAAACACTAATTTGAAAAGATATATGCACCCCAACATTCATAGCAGTGTTATTTATAATAGTCAAGCATCCTAAGTGTCCATCAACAAATGAATGGATAAAGAAGATGTGCTATATATATACAATGGAATATTACTCAGTCTTTAAAAAAAATGGAATTTTGCCACTTGCAACAACATTGATGGACCTAGAGGGTATTATGCTTAGTGAAATAAGTGAGACAGAGTGTTGGCAAAAAAAATATTTGAAATGCAGCCACAGAATCTAAGCTAGACAGAGAAGGGAAAATCAAGAGTCAACAAATAGAGGTTTGTGTGGTTAAAGGTCAGTTGTAGAAGTGAAATGATAAAAAAAAAAAAGAAGAAGTGAAATGATAGGAGGTAATGATCAGAGATTGGTATAGCCAATTAACATGACTTTTGAAGGAACTGGAAATTTTCCATAAAGGTTGTAGTACGGAAAAATGAGGGCAGAATCCTACCTCTCAACTCTGAGGTGTACTGTTGGGGATGGTGTGGTAGGGAAGGAATATGGTGCATCTCCATGAGAGGGCTTAATGAAGTGGGATTAACATATGTAAAGTGGGGAAAGGGTACCTGAAAAGAGCCAACCCCAGAAAACAGAAGTACAAATTATACTTTCAGCACGGTTGAACACATTTGGAATAAAATAGTCTCATTGGTGAGGTCATCCCTTTTGTTGGGAAAGGTTACTAGAACAATCTTAGTTGATGAACATTTCTTAAGCTACACCTGAGTGCCTTTATTCTGGCCCTATATTGACCAAAGAAATGTTCTGATTATGATTAGTGGCTTGATATAATTTTTATTACAATTTTTATAATTATTATTAAAATATCTTAAATTGGCACTCTGTTTTATACATCAGTGTTTTCAGTGAACGATTAGTGTTAGAGGGGATTTTTGAATTTCCAAAGTTACAGCCCAGACCTTGGCTCAAAGTGTAAGCCCCAAGGTAATACCACTTACCTCCAGGTGGAAGCCTTCACTGGGTGAATCCCTTCTGCGAGAAAACATCTGCATGATATACCTGTTTCTGTAAACTGCAGTGGAAAACCAAACTTGTATATTGCCTTGCCTTTGTACATATATCTCTTCTTTCCCATTCCAGAGCAGCATTCATTACATTTCTTAAGTGCTTTGCATAGAATTTCAGAGTTTAGTGTGACCTCTGTACTGGGACATTATCAGGCACAGATGCTACACTGAAGGGCTTTTGGCAGTCAGTGGCTTGGTAGCTGTGATTCAGTTTGAATCACCCCCTCATGAACCATATGAAAGCAGATTCTTGCAGGATCCCAGCCAATTCTTGCAAATCATTTTATTTTCCCAACTAGTTTAGAGGTCTTTGAGTTTCACTGGACTTTTTCCTCATTTCCTTCTTTTGTTGATTTTGGCCCCTTAACCTTCCACCCACTTTATTACTCATTTCTTAGGGACCTGACTACTCAGTAACACCAGAGAAAATATATCTGAAGCCATATGGATTGAGTAAAACACACTTAAGAGGAAAAAACAACAACAACAAGAAATGTGTTCTCTGAACTTCCTTTGTTTATATGATCTGTTTATATGTTGTTAAGGTTGTGTTGTCCAGCTGCCTCCCCATATTTCAGAAATGACTAAAGATATCTGGGAAACAGTCTAAGAGGATCATGTTGGTATAGTGAATGAAAAGACACTTCATTTGTCCCCCACCAGGTAATATATCTTCTTTTGAGGTATAGGTGGGATGCCAAGGGCTTCCTATGCTGAAGCTTGAGGCTCTCAAAAAGTCCTTTACTTCTAAGGAGACTTTTAGAAAGAAGCCAATTAAATGAGTCCTTTTAAGGTTTGTGGATATATACCTGGCTATTTGAATGTTTGCTTGTGGCTTATAATTATATTATATGGCATCTAATTGATTAATTTTCTTTTGATAAAATGAATATTGGTGTAAGGTGATGTTAGCAGCCCTTAAAGTCTGGGCTCTAATCTGGTCTGTGCATAATGTGAAGTAAAACATAAGTGCACTTGTGTCAAGATTATCCTAGAAAACATCTAGAATGGAATTTTGCAGTATTTGTTAGAGCCCCTTGTAAACCCCCCTCTCTTGAAGGAATTGAAAAGTTAGCAAGTATCCCTGCATGTGGAATAAACTCCACACTCTGTGGTTGAGTGGGAAGTTCCTCTCTGCCTTCCATGCTCTCCCACCTATAATGGGTGGTGAATATACAAAGATGCATTTCTTCCACAGTAAGCTATTTATGGAATTTGGTCTGCTAAGTAACAAAGAAGTGAAAACAAGAAAATAAGTAAGAATAAGAAATAAATCATCACTGTTATCATTTTGTAAGTAAATTATTATATTGAACATTTTAGAATATGGCATCACTGTCATCTACATTTTCTTCGTATTTCCATCTCAGTGGGATGAATCCTAGCTCTGCTTAGGCTGCTGTGCTTTTCTTTTAATTGCTATTTCACTAGGTCTCCTTAGCAGCAGCACCTGAAATAACTGCTGAGGGAGCTCCTGAGTGAATTTTCATAATCTGTTCCTCAATTCTCCCAGTTGATTGAGGCACTTTTTTTCTTGAGTGGTTTGCAGTTCTGCTTAAGTGGCTGATGTTTAGGGTCACTATTGAATATTTTGTTTGAATATCATTTTCATGGTGTATGGAAGGCTTCTGCTTTTAGCTATATGGGGTGAAGCCCCTGGTAGTAAGCCTTGAAAGTGAAAAATCTTTCTTTGTAGTGATATGCTAAACGAAATTACTCTCTTTGTCACTTTGTCCTTTTATCCTTTCATTCTGATAACCTCAGGTTCTTCTAATTTATTTGCTTTCTTCAATTAGGCTTAGTTATTTCCTGTGCCCAGGTGCATGCTATTTCCACTGTTGGTCATCCTGGTGATGTGGAGCATATTTCTGACCTGGAAGTGTGGTTTCTTTCATTTTGAACCACATCAGTATGCCTTCCATCCTCTACTTCCTTTGCATTATTTCCTTTTGGAGGACTCAGATTGTCACCATTTAATCTAAGGATGATTCATTCATCTGGGGTTAAGAACTCATAATGCTGTAATAACAATACCTTTCTTTATATAATAATACTCAAAGCACTTACCATCTTAGCCTTTCTCTGTTTATGAAGCACTTTCAGTTTGATCCTTCACAATAACCCTATGGGTTAAGTCAGCAATTTTGTCTGTGTCTAAGATGGTGAAATTGTATCTCAAAGAGGCTGAATAACTTGCTCAGGGTTGCAGTGCTTCTGAGTTACTCTGCTTAACAGTTTTTACTGGAAATGAAGAATACTTTTGAAGATATTCTGAATGAACAAAAAGGAATTTTCCAAACTGTGTCCTGGTTGTTAAAATCTGTTTTTAGTCTGGTCAGTTGATAAGACCAGGGTTAAAAGCCCATTAACCATAAAGTTCAAATTGATGTGTCCAAGTCAAGAAAATAAATATTTAGGTCAGTTTCTATTCTGCTGCTGATGTGATAAAGTTAAGGAAGCCTGGCTCTTAAATTAATGCAACTTGAACTGGAAATAATTAAGCCATTAAATTTTTTTTTATTCTGTCTTCCTTTCAGAGAGATGGAAACCTTGATGACTGGTTCCACCTTGCCTCCCCTTTTTGCAGATGAAGATGGCTCCAAGGAGAGTAATGATCTGGCTACAACTGGGTAAGCAGCTGCTTTGGGACACTGGGCCTCTGCCTAGGCTTCAGAACAGCTTCTAACAACATATGAGGTGCTAAAGAGGCAGTTTTATATCAAAAATAGAAGGTACGTTTGTTATGCTTTGCAAAGAGAATGAGAGCCATTGTAAACTGATTTGATATCTGTATTCAGCTGTCATTTGCAATGCTCTGGTTCCTGTGAACTGGAACAGCAGTACTGTGGGATCTAGGAAACATCAGTGACTCCCAGTTAAGAGAATTACATAGTCACCGTTAAGGAAATACTTGCCACAAGGCTAGCTTCGAAAATCAAATTCATTTTCTGTCTGAATTGCCACAGATATTAAAATAATTTTCCCCCCAAACATCAGGGTTTTTTGTTGTTGTTTTAAGATTAGATTTTTAGTTATGGTTCTTTATTCAAGATGCCCAGGAGCTCTAGCTGACTTCTGTTCCTCCCAACCTACCCCACCCCCCCAACTCCAACTCCTTTCTTTGGTATTTTTGGACAGATATATAAAGAAATATAGAAAAGGGCTAATAGCGGTAGTCCCTCTTCCACTGAAAATCTCTGTTCCACTTGAATTTTTATCTTTTCTATTAGACATTACTTGCCAAAGAAGAAATGTATTCACTAATAGATTGAAGTGCTAGCTAATCCCTAAGATGAATTATTTTAATATTCCTTAGAGCTCTGTAAAAACAGACTATACTTTATAATTGTTTCCTTCCCTGACATTCTTTCTTAACTCATTAATATCTGCCTTCTGACTTTATTCAGATGAAACTGTTCTCTAAAACTTTTCTAAAAGCTGCCTACTTGCCGAGTCCAACTTGTACAATAAAAATGTTCTGAGTGTCTGCTCTATGCCAGGCACCATTCTAGGCACTAGACATTAAGCAATAACCAAGATGGACAAAAATCCCAACCCCTATAGAGCTTAAATTCTACTGGAGAAGTCAGACAATAGACAGGATAAATAAGTAAAATGCATACTACATTAATAAGAACTATGGATTAAAAAATAAAGTAAGGAAGAGGGACAGGAAGGACTTGGGGTGCCATCTTAGATAAGATGGCCCAGAAAGGCTTTACAAGTGACTTGAATAAAAACCTGAAGGAAGTAAATTAGCTAATAGCCTACAGTTATAGGGGAAGATTATTCTAGGCAGAGGGAGCAATGAGTGGGGAAGCCTTGAGGTAGGAGTGTTTCTGCCTTTTAGAAATAGCCAAGAGGCCAGTGTGACTGGAGCAGAGTATACCAGGGGGAGGGGTAATAGGCTCCATCAGTGTTTCGCAGAATTCAGTGCACTTATGAATTGCCTAGACATCTTATTAAAATGCAAACACTGAGTCAGAAAATCTGAGTTAGGGCCAGAGATTCTACATTCTAATAAGTTCCCAAATGATGCCAGTGCTGCTGGTGTAAGGCCGGTACTTTGAGTAGCAAGGGATTAGATCGTTAGGATCTTATGGGTCAGAGTAAGCACTTTAACTGTTACTCTGAGTGAGGTGGGAAAGCATGGGGAGATTTTGAGTGGAATGATATGATCTGACATTTTAAAATAGTATCCCTGTGGCTGTTATATAGAGAATAGAGTGAAGGGAGCAGGGGCTGAAGCAAGGAGACCAGTTGCGGTTCTAAAATAATTCAAGTGAGAGATGATGACTCAAAGAACTTCACTAGTGACTTTGACAAGAGTATTTTTGGCAGAGTAGTAGGGACAAAAACCTCACTGGAGTGGGTTTCAAAGATAATAGGAATGGGGGGTGTTGAGAAGTATAGAATTCTAGATATATTTTGAAGGTAAGCCAAACAGGATTTGCCTGAAAGACCAGATGAGATGTGAGAAGGGAGAAAAAAGCAGTTAAAGACAGCTCCAAATTTTTGGCTTAAGCAACTGAAGGGATGGAATTGCCATTAAATTAGATGGGGAAAACTGAGCAAGTGGAGGAGGGAATTTTAGGAGCTCGGTTTTAGAGAATTTAAAATAGAGATGCTTATTAGCTATCCAAGCAGAGATGTCAAATAGGCAGCTTGATACAGGGCTCTAAAGTTAGGGGCTGTCTACACTAAAAAGAGACACTTGGGAGTCAATCAACATATTAGAGCTGATATTTAAGGCTGTGAGAGTGGTTGAGATCACCAAACGAATGAGCACTGTGTAGGTAGAAAAGAGAAGGGACCTGACACTTGAACTCGGGGATACTCCAGCATTTACAAGTCAGGGAGGAGAGGAAGAGTCAGCAAAGAAGACTCAAGGGGGTACCTGAAAAGGTATCAGAAAAACCAGAGGAGTGCAGGGTCCTGAAAACCAGGTAAAAAATATATTTCAAGGAAGGAGAAGAGATGAACTGTGTCAAATACTTCTGCAAGATCCGGTAAGATGAGGTCTGAGAAATGACATTGGATTTAGCATGGAGGTCATTGGTGACCTTGACAAGAGTTGTGAACACTTATCTCCTTTGGGTTGGGTTTAAGAAAGAATGAAGGGAGACCAATTGAAGTCAATAACTATAAACAATTCTTTCCACTATAAACAATTGAAGTCAGTAAGTACCCCCTTATCCATGGTTTCACTGTCCATGGCTTCTATTACCTGCCACGGTCAGCCATGGTTGGAAAATATTAAATGGAAAATTTCAGAAATAAACAATTTATAAGTTTTAAAGTGCCCGCCACTCTGAATAGTACGATAAAATCTTGCACCATCCCACCATGTCCTGCCTGGGACATGAATCATCGCTCTGTCCAGCATATCCCACCTGTTAGTCACTTGGTAGCTGCCTGTTATCAGATGGACTGTCATAGTATCTTAGTGCTTGTGTTCCGGTAACTCTTATTTTACTTAATAATGGCCCAAAAGCGCAAGAGTAGTGATGCTGGCAATTCAGATATGCCAAAGAGAAGCCCTAATGTGCTTCCTTTAAGTGAAAAGGTGAAAGTTCTTGACTTAATAAGGAAAGAAAAAAAAAAAAAAAAAGTAGTAATATGCTGAGGTTGCTTAGATCTGTGGTGAGAATGAATCTTCTATCTGCGAAATCGTGAAGAAGGAAAAAGAAATTTGTGCTAGTTTTGCTATCACATCTCAAACTGCAAGAGTTATGGGCACAGTGCATGATAAGTGCTTAGTTAAGATAGAAAAGGCATTAAATTTGTGGTGGAAGACAGAACAGAAAACGGGGTTCAGTATACTGGGGATCTTGGAACATACCACCCTCAGGTCAGGTCCATAAAGGAAAGGCGAAAAATGAAGTGGAATCAAGAAAGTGTGTTTTTTGTTTTGTTTCCAGATAAGAGTAATAATGCCACATTTGTTTGCTGATTAGGCTAATCTAGTAGAGAGGAAAGAATTGGTGATGCCAGAGATGGCAGAATTGCTGAAACTTGTTTTTGAGTAGGCTAGAGGGTGTGGGATCCAGGGCACAAATGGAAGGGTTGTTGGCTTTAGCTAAGAGCATGGACAATTCATTCATTGGAACAAAGGAGCCTTTTTTTTTTTTTCCAGTCTTTATTCAACTTGTCATCTCTAAGGCATTTGCTGCTTTTGATCACTCCCTCTGATTCCTATCCATTTCAGTCAAGGGATTCACAGGATTGGTACTCTTTCCTAAACCTAGTTTTCATATTTTACTGAAATAAGAATGTGCAAGAGTTAGTAACTTAAAAATTGATGGCATATATGGGAACATATGTATATGTATAACTGATTCACTTTGTTGTAAAGGAGAAACTAACACACTATTGTAAAACAGTTATACTCCAATAAAGATGTTTAAAAAAAAATTGATGGCACAGTTGAAATGAAGAATGACAGTGAAAGAAAAGACATTGTAAGACATCCAAAATGATTGAAATATTTGAAAAACAAAGCTGCCAAGATCAAACTGGATCTCTAATGGCAACTGTTCAGAGAACATAATTAGCATTGAGTTAATAACTTCTCCTATCTACCCTTTTGCACAGGACCTCAAAAATGTAGGAACCTCCTAATTATAATCCTCTATTTTTTATAGAAGTGTTCAGAAAAATAAAATTTCTGTCCTTTCAAGGACAGTCTGAATCTACTTTCATTCTTTTCTCAGTCCACTGTAATCTGTTTTTTATTCCCATAACTCCACTAAAACTATACTCCCTTGAAGTATAGGGAGTACAGCTGAAGTCCTTCAGATCTTCAGATTTAGCAGATACTTTTTAGCCTATCTTATGTGACATCTGCAACTTTTTGCTTGTGTAATAACCCCTTCTCAAAAGTCTTCCTGCCTTGGCCTCTGTAACAGTATTCTCTCCTAGATTTCTTAATGCCCTCCTTAGTCTTTCCCAGCTCGTCTAACACTTGCTCCTAAAATGTTGTTCCAACAGAGTTCTATCCTGACTTTTCTTCTCATTGTCTTTCTGGAGAATATCTAGCACTTCCCATTATTTCCATGAGCTGATGCCTCCCAAAATATCTCCTGCCTTTTCTTCACTTCTGTTCTCTCAGGGCATGTTTCCAGTTGTCGGTGGGACAGCTCCACCTAATTATGCCATGAGTGTTTCAAACTTAGCATTTTCTCATCTGTCTTTCTTACACACACATACACACACACACACACACACACACACACACACACACACATTCCAGTTGTTACATTGGTTAATAGTACATTATCACCCAATCTAGAAACCTCAGAATTACCTTTGACTCTTCTTTTTCCCTCACTATTTATATTCGATCTGTCATTCTACCTCTTAATTATCTCTTAGCTTTGTCTCCCCTATTCTCCTGTCTGCCCTTGTCTCTCACTTAGTCTATTGCAGTAGCCTCCTGAAAAGTTTCCCTTTCTCCTATTATACCCTGTTCTTTCTACCTGTAATAATGTTGTTTACCTGATGAATGCCTCTTCATCTTTTAAGACCTCCTCTGTAAAATCTTTCTTAACATTCTCTCCATACATATAAAATTCATCATCCCCTCTACTGTACCTTTATGGCACATTTTACAGACCTCTGTTTCAGTACTTATATTGCATTGTAAGTATTTTCTGTAACCCTATGGAGTATACATTCTTCCAGAATAATGACTGAATATTACTCTCTTGTACATCCTCTTCCACCTTCCCCACTACCTGCCCCAAACCCCAAACTCCCTAGCGCATGGTGTTACTTTTATTTCCATTCCTTTTTCTAAATGCAATAGGGTATAACTCAGTCTAAGATCCAACCGTCATCTGTACCTTCTCATGTCCATTTTTCAGAAGGATGAGATCTGGTTTGCTGACTCATCTGGAACAGAATGATAGGAACAGAAAATGTATATCTCTGATTTATTAACATTTATATCTGAACTTACTGAACTTGATAATATTGTTCTTAGATGATCTCATTGTCAATAAACACTATAATCCAAGAAGGAGTAGCCTATGGAATGTACTGTAAGAGATATTTCTTATGCCCTTAAAGAACGCTTTCTTTTGTGATAGGGGGGCAAACTGCCTCTTCAACTCCCATTCCTGTTCTTTTCCATTAATAGTATTTTCCTTTTATTACATGAAAAGGAGACACATGAAACTAGCATATAAAAGTTGCATGCTCAGAACTAAAATGTAAAGTCTATGTTGAGGAGAGAGGTAATTTGTGGGGGAAAGATTATAGTTGTTTTTAGTAGGAGATTGCTTCATGGAACTAACCTGATCCAATCAAGCACTGAAACCTTTTTTAAAATGCTCTATAATTGCTATGGAGACATTGTTTACATTTATACAGAATGAGGTGGGGGAATTAATTCAAGGGCTGGCATGTGATTTTGCTGGCAGTGAAATTTGTCTTGAACCTTGGTAAGTAGGAGATTTTGATGCTGTTGATACTGAACTTTTCCACTCTGCCTATCGTTCTTCAGGATAACCCACCCAGAGGTTCCATATAGTAGTGGAGCCTCATCATCCACAAATAATCCAGAATTTGTTGAGGACCTCTCCCAAGGTCAGTTGCTTCAGAATGAGTCTTCAAATACAGCAGAAGGCAATGAACAGAGGCACGAAGATGAGGTAAGCTGAAGCATCTCCTCCTGTTACTGGTCTCTGAGACATCTGAAGAAGCAGTCAGCAAGGGAGTTGATCAAGGTGTTCATCCTCTGGCCTCCTTACATTCTGCAGAATATTCTGTTTTATATTTCTTGTTTCACATAGAACCATATTAATGGTTTTAATGATACAGAGACAAGTAGACTCTTCTTTTTCCCCTACCTAGAAAATTTATACCTGCGTCAGATTAGATGCTCAACAAATGCTTACTGAATGAGTTGCATGATTTAATTAAATAAGTAATTAGGGCTTCCCTGGTGGTGCAGTGGTTAAGAATCTGCCTGCCAATGCAGGGGGCATGGGTTCGAGCCCTGCTCTGGGAAGATCCCACATGATGCAACTAAGCCCATGAGCCACGGGCTATCTAACTACTGAGTCTATGCTCTAGAGCCTGCGAGCCACAACTACTGAGCCCATGCGCCTAGAGCCCATGCTCTGCAACAAGAGAAGCCACCACAATGAGAAGCCCACGCACCGCAACAAAGAGTAGCCCCCACTCACCACAACTAGAGAAAGCCCACATGCAGCAGTGAAGATCCAACACAGCCAAAAATAAATAAATAAAATAAATAAAAATTTTTTTTAAGTAATTAATGAGGAGTCTGCATGCCCTTACTCAAGACCGCACTCTGCTCACCAAACCCTGCAGCATGGAGTCATATGTGCCCAAAGGGTTCACAGACTTACCAAGTCATTCATTGTCCCATAGGGGGTATCTTTTTCTAATTCACACAGAGGTTCTGTATGGACCTGGGCCATCATGCCCTTGTTGGACTTTCAGTGTTCCTCACAAATGACTGATAACATTGTCTATGTTTTAAGGTACTCTTTTTTTTTTTTAATCTATAAAAGTGTACCACCATTGACTTTTGTCTTTGTTCTTATTTTGAAAGAGCTGATTGTTTTTATGTTGGCATTCTTAAAGATTATGACGAATGCTTAAAGCTTCTTAAACATCTTATATACTTAGTAACTTTTTTTTCTTTCTTTTTTTTTTTTTTTTTTTTGCGATATATGGGTCTCTCACTGTTGTGGAGCACAGGCTCCGACGTGCAGGCTCACGGGCCCAGCTGCTCCGTGGCATGTGGGATCTTCCCAGACCGGGGCACGAACCTGTGTTCCCTGCATTGGCAGGCGGACTCTCAACCACTGCACCACCAGGGAAGCCCCCTTAGTAGCTAGCTTTAATGTTAAATGTTACTAGGTTTACAAAACAAAACCAAGAAGAAAAACAAAAAAACTGATACCAAATACACCATTTGCCCAATGCTGAATTATTGTACCATTTTATATATATTTCAAGGAGTACAGTATGGTAATTAATATTTAGATATTTTTGTTCCATTTGGCTTATCTTTCTCTTCTCTGAAATAAAAATGCTTGTATCCATAAAACTTTATTAACTGATAGGCTATGTGTATTTGTAAAATTATGAAGCAAAAGTACCTTGCATCCTGTTTAAAAGGACAAAGAAAAAGGCTGTGGTAAAACAGTAGTGGTACTTCAGTCCTTTAAACTTTTTGGGGGGCGATTTTGTCTTTTGATTTAACTAATAACATATAAAGACCTCTGCCTTTATAAAATAAACATCTTAAGAAATAAACCAGCAAGCCAAAGAACTAGTATTCATTTTGGATATATTATAGTTGCTGAAATTTTTCTAAGTCTTAGATATTAATTTTAAAATCTATAGTACTATCTGCTGTGGGAAATAAACTGGTCTTTGAATGATATCAATGAGAAACACCCTTCATGAATGGTTTTAATCCTAGTACTACAACTTGCCTCTTCTTTTGCCCAGTGCATGTGACAGCATGTTGTTCTGATCTACTGTAGCAATGTCTGCTTCCCTGGCACAGTGCTGTATATGTCCTGCATTTCTCATTTAGAATATTCCCCTGTCAGGAGTCAGGATTGTTAAGTGCATATGAAGGCCAGAGCTTATGTGATCATGGTACCTCTTATTCTTATCTGTTGGGATTAGCACTAAAATAGCCCCTTAGTGTAACATTGTGTAGTATGGTACATAAAAAGGTCTGCTGGTGAACCATCTGGAGTCCCTTCTTGAAAACTGCATTGCAGCCATTTGTACCTATAACAGGTTTGGAGAGCTTTGAATATCCAGGGCCTTAATTGTAGCAAAATGCAGTTATTAATCCTGTTTTGTTTGTTGGTATTGATTATTGTGTTATTTGGGGATATTTTTGTTGTTGTAACTTGGTTTGGGTTTTTTTTTATTTTCTTGTTTTGTAGCAAAGAAGTAAACGAGGAGGTTGGTCCAAAGGAAGAAAGAGGAAGAAACCTCTTCGAGACAGCAATGCACCCAAATCCCCCCTTACAGGATATGTTCGGTTCATGAACGAGCGTCGAGAACAGCTTCGAGCAAAAAGACCAGAAGTCCCATTTCCAGAAATTACAAGGATGTTAGGCAATGAATGGAGTAAACTTCCTCCAGAGGAAAAACAGGTAATTGTTCCTATTCCTGATCCTTTGCTTGGTTTTGATTATATCTCAAAAATAACTTTTGTCAGAAAAGCAAAGAGAATGGACTGTTGATTCTTCAATTTTGTCACGGGCCTAGGAGACCAGAATAGCAGGGTCTTTCATAGCTCTTTTCTCCACAGTGGTTTTTATACTCTTTCAGGGTCTGCTGCAGGGACGTGAGCAGGAGGGACTCTAAGATCACGATCCCTGAACCAAAGCAGCTCCACTTTTATTTGCTTTATATGCTGAGAGTTCATATAAGATTTTTGTAAAAAGTAGTTCAATATTAAGAAATCTATCAGCATGGTTTATTCTACCAAGTTAAATGAAAAGTCATGAGTTAAATGAGAAAAGGTCTTTTGATAAAATTCTGATGGTCACATAAGAATTTTGTTTAAGAAAAAGATTTTACTGCTTTAATAAACTTTTTAAACTGGAGTTCTGGCAAATTTAACCTACTATGAAAAATAAAGCAAGAACTATTTGAATTCTCTTTCCTCCAAGACAGAAACTAACCCTATTGCCAAACTGAAACAAATCCATTTGTTAGATTTGAGAGGAATTAAAGACAAGTTAGCCACAAACTGGTTGAGATGCCACAAAAGTGGTGTGATGGTAGGGATTGTCGGAGGGGTTAAAAGTTCCCAGCATTTTCAGTATCTGATATATGTCTATATTTCTCTTATGTCTTACACTCTTTAAAAAGGATTCCAAACAAACTAAAACCAAATTGAAATACTCTTGGGAATTAACTGAATTCAAAAAATTTCAAAGAGATCAGATTGAGTTGCAACTTGAAGCTCTGTGTCTGTGGTAGCAAGCTAATAGAAAACAGAGTATATCATCCATTGTTTTAGCTGTAGTGTATAAATGGATTATGAGCTGTACATAGTAGTTACTCTTTTCTGTTTAATTTTTTTTATTTCAAAATTAATACATGCTCATCATTTAAAATTTTTTCAGACAGTACAGAAGTATATAAGGAAAAAAGCAAAAGTCATCTCCAGGGATAATCAACAGTGATAACTAACTAGTTAGGCAGGGCAAGGGTTTTTGTGTTTGTTTTTGTTCTTAAATTTTTATTTGAAAATAATTTTTCAAATGTACAAAAAGTTACAAACATAGAATAATACAAAGAACACCCAAATACCCTTACCCAGATTGACCTATTATTAACACATTTTCTCTTTTTGCACATGCGCTCATACTCTCCTGGGCAGGATTGGGCATGTGGTCTCTCTTTTCTCTCTCTCTCTCTCTCTCTCTCTCTCTCTCTCTCTCTCTCTCACACACACACACACACACACACACACACACACACAATTTTTTTCTGAATTATTTGAAATAAGTTACATACATCATAGCCCTTTATCCTTAAATATTTCAGTGTGAATTTCCTAAGAATAGACATGTTCTCTCACTTAACCACAGTTTAGTTAACAACCTCATAATTTTATATTAACACAATACTTTTATCTAACTTACCATCTATATTACAGTTTTGTCAGTTGACCTAACATCATTCCTCTGTAACATTTTCCCCCTCCAGTTCAGATTCCAGTCAGGGGTCAGGCTCTGAGTTTAGTAGTCAAATCTCTAGATTCCTTTAATCCGGGATCTTTCCATAGCCTTTCTTTGTCTTTTATGACATTGATATTTTTTTAGGAATATCGTCTCTCCCTCTTCCTCTCCCTCCTTTTTGTTTACTTTCAACAGAACATTCTTCATTTTATATTTGTCTGATGTTTCCTCATGATTAGATTGAGGTTACGCATTCTTGGTCAGAATACTGCATAGGTGGACATTGGTCCTTCTTAGGGTATCACATATGCAGGCACACAATGTCTTTTATTCGTCATTGGTAATGTTAATTTTGCTCACTCACTGAAGTTTTTTACTGTCCCTTATAATTAATAAGTAGTCTGTGCAGAGACATTTTAAGAACATTCAAATAGTCTGTTCCATATCAAAATTTCCCCCTAGATTTAGCATTCATTAATAACTTTTGCCTGATCTAATATTTACCATGATGGTTGCAAAATGATTTTCCAACTCTAGCATTCCCTCCACATTTGCCAGTTGGCCTTTGGCATTCTAATCTAAGCAAGAGCCCTCTTCCTCCCTCCATTTATGTACCTGTTATTTATTTACAATTGGCATAGGCATATGAATTTCTTTTTTTCCCAATGGTTTATAAATTATTACTATACTTGAGTATTTTGATACTTAAATTGTCCCAGATTTGGCCATTTGACCCCTACATCTGGGTCTTGTGTAGGACAAGACTTTTAACATAGTTTCTAACTCTTGTTTGTGTTCATTTAGAAGAGTATTTTTATACTTTATTTCTTAAACCTAATGATGAATGAAAAGTACAAGGCATTAAACAAAATTATCCTATTAGATCAATGAACTTTGTTTAAATAATTAATAGCACAAAGCATGTAGATACAGGCTATCTCATAGTAGTCCATTTTAGGTCCGTAGGGTGAGGTCATTCTTTTTTATGTTCCTTGTATCTCCACTCTTCTGGCTCTTAAAGGCCAATTGATGTATGAGATCATCTCCTCAGAGTGGGTTGGGGATAAAGAAACAAAGTAATATTCCATCCTTTCCCCTGGGAAGATTAAGTGTGCCTCTGTGGTGTTCAGTCTTCTTGAGGACTCTAGGGCCATGTGTAGTCCTATCTATAGGATTAGTAGAAGAACTATAATCTTCTTGTGAATTTTTTATGAGAATGACCTCAATAGAACTTGTTTTCAATAAGTTAAGAAAGGCAGTAGTCTAAAAAGTTAGAATTGGGCTTCCCTGGTGGCGCAGTGGTTGAGAGTCCGCCTGCCGATGCAGGGGACACGGGTTCGTATCCCGGTCTGGGAAGATCCCACATGCCACGGAGCGGCTGGGCCCGTGAGCCATGGCCTCTGAGCCTGCGCGTCCGGAGCCTGTGCTCCGCAACGGTAGAGGCCACAACAGTGAGAAGCCCGCGTACCGCAAAAAAATAAAAAAATAAAAATAAAAAGTTAGAATCACCTATTTCTTTTATAACTCAGAGATTATATTTTATTCTATTCACGTGACTTTTTTTTTTAATTCTCAAAGCTTATCCCACTTGTACTTTTCTTTCCATGTGCTAATTATCCTTTGCTTTCTTCAAAGAGTTCATTGGTATTTTACCTCAGTAAGACCTATTTCTTGAAAATAATTCCATATTTCTTTCCCAGCGCTACCTTGATGAAGCAGAAAGAGATAAGGAGCGTTACATGAAGGAACTGGAGCAGTATCAGAAGACTGAGGCCTACAAGGTTTTCAGTAGGAAAACCCAGGACCGTCAGAAAGGCAAATCTCATAGGCAAGGTATCAGAACCAGAACCAAATGTATTTGTAGTTTGTTTTGCATGATGGAGTGTCACAAAGCCAACTATTAGAGTAATAATATAAAAGATATGTTTCTATCATTTCTCTATTGTACTACATTCACTTACAAGCATCATCTTGGAATTTTATTAAAATCACATTGCTCTCATTTAGAAATTTCAGTTGGGTTTCCATATCCAGTATCAACAATTTGGCTTGTGCTCCAAGACCCCTTTTAGTTGTCTGTGCTTTTCCTTCTTTTTCCAATTTAGTCCTTTCTCTACCTCTAAACAAATCTCTCTGCTACACTACATAACCACCTTGCAGTAACACCTCTAAGCCTTTCATGTGATCATTTCTCACAGCTTCCAGTGATCAATCATCCTTTTAATTCACTCATTCATGTATGCGTGTATTCAAAAAATGTATTGAACACCTCCTGTTACATATCAGGATCTCACCTAGGCATTAAGGTTGCAAAGGTAAACAAGATACAGAAGATCCCGGTCTTCATGGATCTTTTGTTTTCCGTTAAAATTGTTCATCACACTCTTAAAATATGCTAAAAGTTCCCCTTCTTCAGGAAGCACTGCCAAAGAAAGAAGCCCCACTCATAATAGCCTGTCATTCCTGAGCTATTGCGTCTTCTCCACATTTGGGCATCTTGCCTGCTAAACTGTAATGTTGTGCAAACATCCTTTGGCATGTATTTCCTGTCCACTCTCCCACCCTGTTCTCCTCAAAGGTAAGAACTGTGTCTGCTGTTTCTCTTGTGTCTAACTGCATAACCTGTAAGATGGGATTCCCTTTAACTTTTGTTGACTGATTAATAAAGCTATCAGAGAAAATATGGTATGTTTTGAGAGCCCACATATACCAGCAGTTTTTGTAGCTTAGCACAGTCATTTCCTTAGGTTTTGTTATTTTGCTTTGTTTTTCAGCTTAATGTTCTTATTCTATCATATTTTTAGATGCAGCCCGACAGGCCACTCATGATCATGAGGTAATTAACTTTCTGTCTACATAGCGTGTGTGTGTGTGTATGATATATGTATATAATAATGATGCTGTTTGAAATGCTATTGGACTGTTTTTTAACGAATGGCAGAGTATTTCCTATCCTGTAGTTAGGATTGGGTTAGTTGCTTTTAGCTCAAGGATTCTTAGCATATGGCAGACACTTATGTCATGAGTCTGTCCTTGAACTAAAGCCCATAACTCTAGTCCTTTCTTATGGTCCAAGAATTTTATTGGCTTTAAATGCTGAAGATGGCTGGAATTTGGAGTGAGGTATAGAAATGAAGACCAACTAAAAGCTATAACTTGACCATAATTTATCATCGTCAGATACTATATTCTGACTTTCAAAAAGTTGTTACTTAGGGAATCCAGCATTTAGTTAAAATGAACTATTCAACTTACAGCATCTACAGACCACAAGTGACATTATCTTGATTACTATGCCTACGTTCCTCACTGGTGCATATTTGTTTACTGGCCTTTTCCCCTCCATTGGTTCAGTCTAAGCAATAGGATTTAGACCTGTGTTCCTGTATAGGACTGAGGCCTGTGTGTGTTGGCTCTGCTGCATAGAGAGCTTTAAATATATATGTAGCCTATGATTAATACATGGTTCTAAGAAAATAAAATTTGTGGTAATTTCATGCATGAAAATGCTCAGTGACTCCTCATTACTTACCAAATCACATTCAAACTCAGCAATCAGGGTTTTCTGTAATTAAGCCCCAATTTCCCTTTCCAAATACCTTAACTCCCATATTTCCCATATATATCTTACGTACTTAAAAACCTTTAATACTCACTGTCCTCCAGGTGCCCCATCCTTTTCTGCCTCATGCCTGTGCTCATATTCTTCCTTTCACGAGAATACTTTCTTTCCCTCACTCATTTTTTCTATTACCCTCTCCCATCATCCAATTCTGCCTCTAAATTCTAGTCATCCATCAAACCCTATTTCAAGTTCCTTCAAGCTTTTCCTGTTTCCTCCAACTTCTTTTACACCTCACAGCCCTCTATATTACTCTTACGCACTTAGCTGATCTGGCTAAGGTGCCAAAGTTACTCAAGTGCTTCTGTTATTAACACGCTTGGATTATAATCTCTTTGAAGGCATGCATGGTCTAGGTCCATCTTGTACCCATCCCATCTAGCATTATGCCCTTGCATGGAAGAGTTCTTCCATAAATACTTATTTGTTTCTATACAAAACCCATTTGTTGAAATAACAATGGATATTTACACAAAAAGAATTTTCTGATACACTCTTTTGCATGTATTGGGTTTTTTACTAAATCAAGGAAATCATTTCTTCAAAATAATAATTATCTTGGAGTTGTAGTTCTCATACCTAATTTGGTATTGGTGACCTTCAAAACATAGAGAAGACTTTTAGATTCACAAGTCAAATAGATTTATTACCATCCATGAATTATAAAGTGAGAAGCATAGTAAATATTAGCATTTTATTCTTCATATAAATCCTATATAAATGTAGTTATATATGACATCTCTGTGTTTCAATTAGGATGAAATCTTTTTTTTTTTTTGCTTGAGAAACTGTATATACACTATATATTTTAAATCATAATTGAATAGTGTTGCAAGCTTTCCATATTGCCAAATACTTATATAATTACTTATTTCTCCTTCCTTTGTGTGCCCAACCCACCAATATCATGAAATTACCAAACTTCCTTTTTTCCCTATTAAGCATCCTTTATAGCTTCTCTATCCTTAATGGTTACAAAAGAGAGTATGAACAGTAATCTAAAATATTAGAGCTCCCATTTTCTAGTCAATGACTGACTCCTTTCATCACTATGGATTTTACTGGCCAAACCATATGTGGCATTTTTGCCTCTCATAAAGTTAATAGTTGCCATCAGAAAAGATTTAGTAGACTTAGTCATAGAAGCTGCTGCTACTGATTTGAGAAATGAAGGTTTTTAAAAATACATTATTTAGTATGATATGAATTTCTATGATATATGAAAAGGAATAAGTCTCTGTGTGATTTCCCTGTTTCAGGATTAGACTCATGTGAAACACAGAAAAGGAGGGAGTAGGTGGAGAGCCAGCAGTAATTTCTCAAATGTGTATACAGTAGGGTCTATAAATCTGTTGTATGCCCACATCAGGATAAAGCTCTCTTAGTAAGGTTGTTGACCCAATTAATGTCCCCCACTTTATCAGTTTTTATTGAATAATATCTTACTCAACTAGGTAATTTCAAAAGAGTTGCAATAAAAAAAAAAACCTCTGACAATTGTTAAACATAGTTACACATAACCTCTTAGAGTATAATAAGAGTTAAGGAAAATAAGAAAGCACTACAAGTGGAAAACAAAAG
Source organism: Kogia breviceps (assembly GCF_026419965.1). Classification (NCBI taxonomy): domain Eukaryota; kingdom Metazoa; phylum Chordata; class Mammalia; order Artiodactyla; family Physeteridae; genus Kogia; species Kogia breviceps. The sequence continues at coordinate 3,716 of NW_026711961.1, read as the reverse complement.
GAGCCACAGAAGCCCCCATGGAAAGGAGGAACTGAATCAGACCTTAAAGATGACCCAGGTTTTGTGAGGCACTTCAGATATATTTATATTCATATATATATGTAAAATGGCTTGAGCAGAGTTATAAGGAAGTTAATAAAAGAGCAAGTACCTTGCAAAGTGCCTAAAACATCACAGTTTCTAAAAACATGCTTATTTCCCTTTACTTATCCTATTAGGAATAAAATGGCAAATGCCATAAAATAGTCTTCAAGCTCACTTCAAAACTGCTAAGACCTCAGAAATCCTCTCAACTGACCCCCTTGTTTTGCCGGTGAGGAAAATGACTTGCCTGAGACAGGAAAGAACTTCCCAGAGTCACTTATTGAATTAGTTAGAGGCAGAATTGTGACTGAAAGCCAGGCCTCTGTAGCCCTGTCTTATTTAGCACTCCTGGCAGCACCTGCCACGTTATATGGAATAAACAGTGTTGCAAGTTAAAATGGGCCAGGTTGCCTGTGATGTCAGCAAAATTTGTTGCCACTTGAGACAGAAATGATTTGATTTGTGTGTATGTAGTAAAGAAACCAATTGTATTCCCTAATGGAACTTAGATTCCTAAGACATTGTTGCCAAGGCAGTTACTGGAGAGCATATTAGAGCCAAAGAAATGCTGACCTGAAAGCCATTCAAGCCATTCTGCATAGCAGTGGGGCACTTAAGCCTGGTACACAATATTAAGAGCATTCCTTAAGGTAAAGGGCACTTGAGAGAAGCATATCACTCTCTATGAAATTCTGGACCTGAGCCTAGATCACAGCAAAATAGTTTCAGTTCAAAAGCCCTCTGTTCTCTTACCCTCCACTCAACATATAGAATGAAAACCAAAGTAAAGAGTATTCTTGCTCCTCTCAAATCAAAAGCCAGCCTGCTAGACCCAGGAGTCAGTTAGTGTTACTCTCAAGAAAGTGTCTAAATCTCATGTGAGGACTAAGATAGAAAGAATAATTTTGTTTCTCCTTTAATTTATGGGAAATGACAAAATGACACTCAGCCTGAACAAATTAGACCCTTTCAATGAAGAGGTAATGAAATCCTTATGATTTTAATCCCTTGAGTGACCCTTGGAGCAGCTTAAGTATATCTGAGCCCCCAAGAGGATCCTCTCCAATGCCAAGTAATGTACTCAGTAATGGAAGAGTGCTGATGGTTTTTATGACGACTCTTCAGTTAAGTAGAATTCTCTGTTGCCTTTCAGAGACTGAACAGTTTCATTTAATTGCTTTGGTGTTTCTTTTTTTGCATTCTAAGAATCTATACCAAAAGGCAGTGTGTTAATGCACCTATGTGGTGCTGTCCTCTACCCTTATGTAGTTAGCCTGGTTTAGTTTGGACTGCTGTGGCAAGGAAGAGAGCAGAATTACCCATCTGAGCAGAATCTAGGCCTTGGACAGGGCTCTTGGTACCATGGTAATGGGAACCAAGCATCCCCACCTACCCTTCTGACTGGCAGATATTCATACCTATGGCTAGATAAACTGATCTCATATAAGCCTGTGCCGTTAACTAAAAGACTGAACAAGATGGGTTGATAAAATCATAAGGCCTTATCCTAAGTCATTTATGGACTTATGCTTATATCTGTTATGTCTTGTATAGTAACAGAGTTAAAGAATATGGTAAGCCAGCAGAGTCAAGAGAAAGTCACTGAGAAATATGCCTAAGACCTTCTGGAACCAGCCTTTCTTGTCCATACGTTAGTTCTCTTTGAAATCCACCAAGAGCTGGCTAGAGGTAGAGCTTTGCATGTTAAAACTGGGGCTTTCAATGGTAATTTTGTTGTTTGTTTTTAAATTGTTCTGGAAAACTTCACTTTCTTTCTTTAAGAGATAAAAGATAGGGTAAAAATTAAGTGCTGTGAAAGTGTCTTCAGGTAAATACATTGTTTTTCAGACTTTCATCTTAGAAGTCTCTCTTGATCAGCTGCCATTGGCAGGCAGCTCACACAGCACAGCCCCGACCTCTGAGGTGGCAGACACCAGTATGAAAACAGGATCTTGGCTGTCAGAATTCCCTCATAGGCTGTTAAGTGCTTAACATTTCTACTGGGCCCCAAATCATAGTTGCGTTCAAAGATAAAAGACTAGTGGTGGCAAGAGTAGGAAAGATACCTTCTATCTCTGGCATTAAATGTGTTTCTATAGGAATGATTTCTAGATTTTTTAAACTGTTCTTTATGTTATAAAGGTTTTTGAATCTTCAGATTTCACTAGCAATTTCTTCAGTACTCATTTCCCACTGTTCTCTTTACCATCTTATATTATGCAAGATTTTAAATACTGCCAAGACACTTATAATTTATGTTCTTAATGCTTTCAACTTCAAATTCATTGTAGGAACTGCAGCCAAAGCATTTTGAAATATTGACTTTATTCACAAGGATCATTGTGGAATATATTTTGCAGTGGTTTTGTGAGACTTTTATTTTTAATGGCTTATTGGTGAATTAATTTTAGGTTTATTATTCTTTTCTATCTCACATAATCCTTGGCATTTTCATACTTAGGGCCCAGTTATTTCTGGATTTTTGGTTTTGTTTGTTTTTCCTGTGTCTGAAGAAAGTCTAAAAGATCCCCAACTATAGGCTGCCCTTGTAAAATAAGTAGAAGTAAAAGTAGAAATCCCAATGGAATACCATTATTATTGCTCATGGCTGACAGATCTCTGCTTAAAATTCTTATTGTCCACTCTGCAAATTTAGATGGCATAATCGTATCTCAGAGAGCACTTTATGTACATAACCAACAGAAAAAACACCTAGAAATTCTCTTTCTATATTCCTACCTCAACCACTTTCTCGACTGTATACTGTTGACTATTCAAAGCACACAGCTAAGAAATGGTTTCCAAAATCTCCATTAGGGAAGTTTATGTAGGTTTGTTTTAAGGTTTCTCATTGCACAGCAGTTGTCACCTGAGAGATCTGAATATTTGACCTGCTTGAGCTCTATGAAAGTTTGGTTCCAAAGAAAAGGTGAATACATTTTCCTCACAGCCTAACGGAGACTGATTCCTGCTCATCCTACTATTTCTTTAAGGAAAACATGACCATTGTGCCTTTAGGCACTACTGTTTAATTTAGTTTCTGTTTAAGAATTAACTATTTTGTTACTCTTGATTCACAGAAAGAAGCAGAGGTAAAGGAACGGTCTGTTTTTGACATCCCTATATTTACAGAGGAATTCCTGAACCACAGCAAAGGTGATTACCAAAGGATTGTTTTGTGTTACTCAGGTCTATGACAGGGGATTTAGTTGTCGGGAGGAGTTCATTGCTGAAAAGCAACAGTAGTGATATTCCAGACCCTGGGACTGGTCTGGAAGAAGAAAACTGCTTCCATTTCACTCTGTATTAAAAGCAGCTACTCAGAGACCTGTGGAGGACAGCTGAGCCAGTGTTGTCAAAGCTGCTTTAGTCTCTGGATCAGAGGAAATAAATATACATCACTAATTCAATTGCTTTCAGGCTCTTAGCCTAGAACCCTTTGTACAAATGAAAGCTTACATGGACGTCCAAAATATAAATACGAGTAAAGCTGACCCCACTGCAGTAAAGATGTGGACCCACAGCTGTGCTTGCCCAGTCTCCCAGAATCCCCCTGTGGAACCCCTCAGGCTTCTCATTGCACAGCTTTAAAAAATCAAAAAACAAACAAATACTGGGAATTACAGCTGTTC
>NW_026711960.1:0-23248 GCF_026419965.1 Kogia breviceps | reverse complement strand
TTTTGGCTGACGGTAGTTAACTTGGGTGAGCTGAAAGCTTTTTGTAGGTTAGAGGAGTCTGATGATCCTGATGTTGAGCTTTTCTCCATTTTCCTTTTTTTGATAAAGAGTGAGTAAAACTTACCTCTATCATACTATCTCTTTGACACATTTGCCTGCTTTGAATTTTTTTTGGCCACGGCCGAGCTCAGGACATTTTTTTTTTTTGAGGGCAGGTGTCTTTTAGAGGCCTGAGTCCTTATGAATGTTAAGTTGACCCATAGCTATGCGTTTGAAGCCCGCTCTTGCGGGAAACGGCCACAAGGCGGCAGCATTTCTCCATTTCCAACTCTGGGTTTTCCTGCAACAGAGGCTTCCTGGAAATTGTGTTAGTAGGCTGCAAATGAGAGTGCAGTGTGTCAGGGCAAAACCCCCAAGAGCTTATATCTCCTTACTTCTTGTGTGTTTTTTAAAATTTAATTGTTATCTAGTATCACAGCCAATTGGATAAAAATGTGTGTGTGTTCTAGGTGTACTGCATCTGGTTCATCATATGATGTATCAATCTATTCATCTTTGGATCCTTTCCCGTGTAGGTTATTACAGAGTGTTGAGTCGACCTCTCCTGGTATTCCTTAGGTATTTTGTGATTATATATTTCATATGTATCAGTACATGTCTGTAAACCCCCATATCCAAATTCATACATTCCTTACACCTTTCCACTTGGTTAAGCATAGTTGGTTTTCTGCATCTATGCACGGCCTTCTCTTGGAAATGACTTCATGGGTATCAATGTTGAAGTAACAGCTATAAGTGATGTCATAGGATATTTCTATTTCGGTTTCTTTCGTACTTCCTTTTGGGTGGGTATCTCTAGATCCTTCTACGGTGGTGCCAGCGGCACTGTTGCATGCTCTTCCGTGGCTCATGTTCCATTGTGCACATGGGCCCCCCTTCTTCTTGGTGCATTGTTCTGTTGATGGACATTTGGGTTTCTTCCAAGTCTTGGCGATGGTACATGTTGCTGCAGTGCAGGATGGCCAGCCTGTGTCTTTTTGATTTTGGTCTACTCGGGAGATAGGCCCATCAGTGGGCCTACCCGATTACAGGTTAGCTCAATTTTTACCTTTCAGTGCACCTCCACGGTGTTCTCACTACTAGCTGTTCCCAGGTTACGTCCCAGCGGCCGCTAGAGGGCACAGAGTTCTCTAAAAACACCTTGAGCATTTATTCTTTGTAGACTCTGTGGCTGATGATCATTCTGACGACGGTGGGGTGAACGTTTCTGTCGACTGGATTTGCATGGCTTTATTAATTCCTGATGTTGAGCATTTTTCCATGCCCTTTTATTTATCACAAGAGAAAGAAAGAAAGAGAAGACAAAATTGTGCGCAAAATATGCCTCTTGAAATTGTCGTTTTGAAGTGTGCACATCTTTTGAGTTTTTTTCCTCGATGGACGACCCAAGATCGTTTTTGAGGGCAGGTGTCATTTATAGGCCTGCAATGATTTTGAATATCAAGTGACCATTAGCACTGGGTTTAAAGCTGCTGTTTTGGAGAAACGGCCACAAGGCGGCAGCAGGTCTCCTTTACCAAACCTGGTTACTTGGGCAACAGAGCCTCCGTGGAAATCGTATTCTAGGTTGTCAATTAGAATGGACTGTGCCAGGAAAAAGCCCCTTATGTTTGTGCCTCACGACTGACTTGTTCGTTTTTTAATTCAATGTTTATGTTTCTCACAGCAAGTTTGATTACAATGTTTTGCTTGTTGTGGGTGTGAAAGATGTGGCTCTTTTACACATAAACACGTATCTAGTCTTCTTTGGATCCTTTTCCCATGTAGCTTATGACACAATGTTGAGTACTCTTCTCTTGGTATTCCGTAGGCCTTTGGTGATTTTGTATTTCACCTGTGTTTGTATCTCTCTCTTAAACCCAATTTCCTAATGTACACAATTCTCACACCTGTCCATGGGTGAACCATAAATCTGTTTATTGCATCTGTGATTGCCTTTCTCTGTGGAAATATCTTCAGTGATATCAATTTTTAGGGAACACCTATAAGTGATATCGTAGGCTATGTATCTTTCGCTCTGTGACTTACTGCAAGGTGCGTGATGAACTCTAGCCTCACCGATGGTGCTGTTGATGGCATTGTTTTCCTTTTGTTCCTTGGCTAATATTCCATCTGTTCAGGTCCCTGTTCTTCTTTGTCCACTCATCTGTTGATGGACTTTTCTGCTTGCTTCCATGTCCTGGCCATTGTAATACTCCTGCAATGCAGATTTGCCTGCCTGTGTCTTTCCACTTCTGTCTTCTTTCTTAGGTTATAGGCCCACGAGTGGGCCTGCTGGATCATATCGTAACTCAGTGTTTACCTTGTAAAGGCACCTCCATTCTGTTCCCATTAGTGCCTCTTACCAGGTGAAGTCCTGTGGCGAGCATTGCCCTCTGAGGAAGGCGCCACTAAGACCCTCCTAAGCCTCAGGGCCCGACTGTACTCTCCTTGTATGCATCCTGGACTTTATGGTATGAACATACAAAAGGAGATGGCCTTTGGCCAAATCGCTCCAGGGACCTGCTCAGTTACTGGGAGTCCCTGGTTGTTCCCTAAAGCTAGGAAAAGCAACCCTGGAGGGGAAATTGGTGCCTTTGAGGGAGAAGCCGAGCAGCCAACCAACCAGCTGATGCTGATAAGGTGTGTGACTAAGCCGAGAAGCCAACCAACCAGCTGATGCCGATAAGGCGTGACCAAGCAAAGTCCCTGCTTATGGGGTATATATACGGCTAGGCTTTGTTATTAAACTTGCCTTGCAAGCGTCAGTTGCTTGTGCCCTTCTGATCCCATACCTTGGTGCGTTCAGTTCCCTACCCCCCTCTCGTCGGTTGTTGCTACACTTTGAGGACCCGCCGCGGCTGGCGGCAAAGTCCCACTTAACCTAGAGGGTATGCACTTCTCCACAACCCATTCAGCATGAATTGTTGGTAGTCTTGTTGCTGATGGTTCTTCTGACTGGTGTGAGCCGATACCCTCTGTGGTTGGATTTGCATGCGTCTCATAAAGCCTTGAAATTGAGCTTTCAGGGATGTCCTTTTTTTCTTCAAACTGTGTGTGTAGCTTACCTCATCACATTCTTTTCTTGAAGTATGTGCCGCCTTTTGAAATATTTTGGCCACTACCTCCCTCAAGACATTTTGAGGGCAGGTTTCATTGACAGCCCTCCAGGACTTGTGCACTCGAAGTGACCATTAGCACGGGTTTTCAAGCTGCCGTTGCAGGTAACGGCCAGAGGGCTGCAGCATTTCTGCGTTTCCCACTCTGGTAACTAGTGAAACAGACCTTCCTGCCAGTGGTGTTCCTCGGTTATCAATGACGGTGGGATGTGTCTGGAGAAACCCCCCAAAGCTGATGTCTCCTTACTTATATCTGTTTTTCAAATGGAATTCTTACTTTTCACTGGAGTACTCTTCCATTGTGTCCATGGACCACTGCTCCTTTCTGCATTCCTCTGTGGCTGGGCATTTTCATTGCTTCCAAGTGTTGGCTATGGTAAACATTGCTGGATTGCAGGATTGCCAGCCCGTGTCTTTTTGATTCTCATCCTCTCAGGTGATAGACCCAGCAGTGGCTATGCTTGATTGAACGGTCGCTCAATGTTGACCCTTTCCAGGCAACTCCACTGTGTTTTCCTTAGGGGCTCTTACCACGTCCCACTTAGAACCGAGGGTACGCATTTCTTCACCACCCCGTCAGCATTTCTTGTTTGCAGAAGTTTTGCTGCTGGCCATGCTGAGTCGTGTGACATGATAGGTTTTTGTAACGTGTATTTTCGTGTCTAATAATTCCTAAGGTTCAGCATTTTTCCACGCTTTTTTTATTCTGTTAAACAAAAACAGAAAAAAAAAAAACCGTGAGTACAATAAACCTCTCGAAATTGTCTTCTTGGAAGGTTGCCCTCTTTGGACTTTTTTGGTCGATTTTCGACCCCAGGATTTTGTTTTGGAGGGCAGGTGTCATTTACAAGCCTGCAATGGGTGTGAATATTGAGTGACCATTAGCACTGACTTTAAAGCTGCTGCTGTGGGAAACGGCCACAAGGCGTCAGCATTGCTACATTCCCACATCTGGTTACTAGGGCAGCAGAGCCTTCTGGAAGTCCTGTTCCCAGGTTGTCAATTAGAATGGAATGTGCCAGGAAAAACCCCAGAAGTGTATGTCACATTACTTCTTGTTCGCTCTTTTAATTTGTTTAAATCGGGGTAATGATTAGAATACTGTTGGTCCTATATGTACAGAATCTGGTTCATTTGTACGTTTTATATATATATATATATATATATATATATATATATTCTTGTACAGATCCTCTTCCCATGTAAATTATTGCAGAGTGTTCTGGTGACCTCCCTTGCTATATGGTCGGTCTGTTTGATATATATATTTAATACGTAATTTGTACACATATGGTGACACTAATCTTAAGTTATCCATTCCCCCCACCTTTCATTTTACTTAAGCTTAGTTTGTTTTCTAAGTGTGTGAGTGTCTTTCTTTGTGGAAATATGTTCATTTGTGTCAGCTGTTAGATAACGCCTATAGGTGATGTCATACGGTATGCCTTTTGCTTTCCGACTTAACTCATGTTCTGTGATGATCTCTAGGCTCATCTCGGGTGCCTCAAAGAGCAGTGTTTCCTTGTTTTCCATGGCTAATAGTCCACTGTGTCCACGGACCAGCTCTTCTTATCCATTCATCTGTTGATGGACATTTGGGTTGCTTCGGTGTCTTGGCTACTGTGAAAACTCGTGGAGTGCAGCTCTTGCAGCCCGTCTTCTCAGGTGAGAGGCTCGGCTGTGGGTGTTCTGGATGGAAGGGTGGCTCAATTTTTAATTGAAAACGCAGCTCCTTTCTGTTCTCATTATTGGCTGTTACAACTAGACATGTCCTCCGCAGACAGAGGGAACAGAGTTCTCTAAAACCCCTTCAGCATTTATTGTTTGTAGTCTTTTGGCTGACGGTAGTTAACTTGGGTGAGCTGAAAGCTTTTTGTAGCTTAGAGGAGTCTGATCATTCCTGATGTTGAGCTTTTCTCCATTTTCCTTTTTTTGATAAAGAGTGAGTAAAACTTACCTCTATCATACTATCTCTTTGACACATTTGCCTGCTTTGAATTTTTTTGGCCACGGCCGAGCTCAGGACATTTTTTTTTTTTTTTTGAGGGCAGGTGTCTTTTAGAGGCCTGAGTCCTTATGAATGTTAAGTGACCCATAGCTATGCGTTTGAAGCCGCTCTTGCGGGAAACGGCCACAAGGCGGCAGCATTTCTCCATTTCCAACTCTGGGTTTTCCTGCAACAGAGGCTTCCTGGAAATTGTGTTAGTAGGCTGCAAATGAGAGTGCAGTGTGTCAGGGCAAACCCCCAAGAGCTTATATCTCCTTACTTCTTGTGTGTTTTTTAAAATTTAATTGTTATCTAGTATCACAGCCAATTGGATAAAAATGTGGTGTGTGTTCTAGGTGTACTGCATCTGGTTCATCATATGTATGTGTCAATCTATTCATCTTTGGATCCTTTCCCGTGTAGGTTATTACAGAGTGTTGAGTCGACCTCTCCTGGTATTCCTTAGGTATTTTGTGATTATATATTTCATATGTATCAGTACATGTCTGTAAACCCCCATATCCAAATTCATACATTCCTTACACCTTTCCACTTGGTTAAGCATAGTTGGTTTTCTGCATCTATGCACGGCCTTCTCTTGGAAATGACTTCATGGGTATCAATGTTGAAGTAACAGCTATAAGTGATGTCATAGGATATTTCTATTTCGGTTTCTTTCGTACTTCCTTTTGGGTGGGTATCTCTAGATCCTTCTACGGTGGTGCCAGCGGCACTGTTGCATGCTTTTCCGTGGCTCATGTTCCATTGTGCACATGGGCCCCCTTCTTCTTGGTGCATTGTTCTGTTGATGGACATTTGGGTTTCTTCCAAGTCTTGGCGATGGTACATGTTGCTGCAGTGCAGGACGGCCAGCCTGTGTCTTTTTGATTTTGGTCTACTCGGGAGATAGGCCCATCAGTTACCTCAATTTTTACCATTCAACGCACCTCCACGGTGTTCTCACTACTAGCTGTTCCCAGGTTACGTCCCAGCGGCCGCTAGAGGGTACAGAGTTCTCTAAAACACCTTGAGCATTTATTCTTTGTAGACTCTGTGGCTGATGATCATTCTGACGACGGTGGGTGAACGTTTCTGTCGACTGGATTTGCATGGCTTTATTAATTCCTGATGTTGAGCATTTTTCCATGCCCTTTTATTTATCACAAGAGAAAGAAAGAAAGAAGACAAAATGTGCGCAAAATATGCCTCTTGAAATTGTCGTTTTGAAGTGTGCACATCTTTTGAGTTTTTTTCCTCGATTGACGACCCAAGAATCGTTTTTGAGGGCAGGTGTCATTTATAGGCCTGCAATGATTTTGAATATCAAGTGACCATTAGCACTGGGTTTAAAGCTGCTGTTTTGAGAAACGGCCACAAGGCGGCAGCAGGTCTCCTTTACCAAACCTGGTTACTCGGGCAACAGAGCCTCCGTGGAAGTCGTATTCTCGGTTGTCAATTAGAATGGACTGTGCCAGCAAAAAGCCCCTTATGTTTGTGCCTCACGACTGACTTGTTCGTTTTTTAATTCAATGTTTATTGTTTCTCACAGCAAGTTTGATTACAATGTTTTGCTTGTTGTAGGTGTGAAAGATGTGGCTCTTTTACACATAAACACGTATCTAGTCTTCTTTGGATCCTTTTCCCATGTAGCTTATGACACAATGTTGAGTACTCTTCTCTGGGTATTCCGTAGGCCTTTGGTGATTTTGTATTTCACGTGTGTTTGTATCTCTCTCTTAAACCCAATTTCCTAATGTACACAATTCTCACACCTGTCCATGGGTGAACCATAAATCTGTTTATTGCATCTGTGATTGCCTTTCTCTGTGGAAATATCTTCAGTGATATCAATTTTTAGGGAACACCTATAAGTCATATCGTAGGCTATGTATCTTTCGCTCTGTGACTTACTGCAAGGTGCGTGATGAACTCTAGCCTCACCGATGGTGCTGTTGATGGCATTGTTTCCTTTTGTTCCTTGGCTAATATTCCATCTGCTCAGGTCCCTGTTCTTCTTTGTCCACTCATCTGTTGATGGACTTTCTGCTTGCTTCCATGTCCTGGCTATTGTAATACTCCTGCAATGCAGATTTGCCTGCCTGTGTCTTTCCACTTCTGTCTTCTTTCTTAGGTTATAGGCCCACGAGTGGGCCTGCTGGATCATATCGTAACTCAGTGTTTACCTTGTAAAGGCACCTCCATTCTGTTCCCATTAGTGCCTCTTACCAGGTGAAGTCCTGTGGCGAGCATTGCCCTCTGAGGAAGGCGCCACTAAGACCCTCCTAAGCCTCAGGGCCCGACTGTACTCTCCTTGGTATGCATCCTGGACTTTATGGTATGAACATACAAAAGGAGATGGTCTTTGGCCAAATCGCTCCAGGGACCTGCTCAGTTACTGGGAGTCCCTGGTTGTTCCCTAAAGCTAGGAAAAGCAACCCTGGAGGGGAAATTGGTGCCTTTGAGGGAGAAGCCGAGCAGCCAACCAACCAGCTGATGCTGATAAGGTGTGACTAAGCCGAGAAGCCAACCAACCAGCTGATGCCGATAAGGCGTGACGAAGCAAATTCCCTGCTTTAGGGGTATATATACGGCTATGCTTTGTTATTAAACTTGCCTTGCAAGCGTCAGTTGCTTGTGCCCTTCTGATCCCATACCTTGGTGCGTTCAGTTCCCTACCCCCTCTCGTCGGTTGTTGCTACACTTTGAGGACCCGCCGCGGCTGGCGGCAAAGTCCCACTTAACCTAGAGGGTATGCACTTCTCCACAACCCCTTCAGCATAAGTTGTTGGTAGTCTTGTTGCTGATGGTTCTTCTGACTGGTGTGAGCCGATACCTCTGTGGTTGGATTTGCATGCGTCTCATAAAGCCTTGAAATTGAGCTTTCAGGGATGCCCTTTTTTTCTTCAAACTGTGTGTGTGTAGCTTACCTCATCACATTCTTTTCTTGAAGTATGTGCCGCCTTTTGAAATATTTTGGCCACTACCTCCCTCAAGACATTTTGAGGGCAGGTTTCATTGACAGCCCTCCAGGACTTGTGCACACGAAGTGACCATTAGCACGGGTTTTCAAGCTGCCGTTGCAGGTAACGGCCACAGGGCTGCAGCATTTCTGCGTTTCCCACTCTGGTAACTAGTGAAACAGGCCTTCCTGCCAGTGGTGTTCCTTGGTTATCAATGATGGTGGGATGTGTCTGGAGAAACCCCCCAAAGCTGATGTCTCCTTACTTATATCTGTTTTTAAAATGGAATTTCTACTTTTCACTGGAGTACTCTTCCATTGTGTCCATGGACCACTGCTCCTTTCTGCATTCCTCTGTGGCTGGGCATTTTCATTGCTTCCAAGTGTTGGCTATGGTAAACATTGCTGGATTGCAGGATTGCCAGCCCGTGTCTTTTTGATTCTCATCCTCTCAGGTGATAGACCCAGCAGTGGCTATGCTTGATTGAACGGTCGCTCAATGTTGACCCTTTCCAGGCAACTCCACTGTGTTTTCCTTAGGGGCTCTTACCACGTCCCACTTAGAACCGAGGGTACGCATTTCTTCACCACCCCGTCAGCATTTCTTGTTTGCAGAAGTTTTGCTGCTGGCCATGCTGAGTCGTGTGACATGATAGGTTTTTGTAACGTGTATTTTCGTGTCTAATAATTCCTAAGGTTCAGCATTTTTCCACGCCTTTTTTTATTCTGTTAAACAAAAACAGAAAAAAAAACCCCCTGAGTACAATAAACCTCTCGAAATTGTCTTCTTGGAAGGTTGCCCTCTTTGGACTTTTTTGGTCGATTTTCGACCCCAGGATTTTGTTTTGGAGGGCAGGTGTCATTTACAAGCCTGCAATGGGTGTGAATATTGAGTGACCATTAGCACTGACTTTAAAGCTGCTGCTGTGGGAAACGGCCACAAGGCGTCAGCATTGCTACATTCCCACATCTGGTTACTAGGGCAGCAGAGCCTTCTGGAAGTCCTGTTCCCAGGTTGTCAATTAGAATGGAATGTGCCAGGAAAAAACCCCAGAAGTGTATGTCACATTACTTCTTGTTCGCTCTTTTAATTTGTTTAAATCGGGGTAATGATTAGAATACTGTTGGTCCTATATGTACAGAATCTGGTTCATTTGTACGTTTTATATATATATATATATATATATTCTTGTACAGATCCTCTTCCCATGTAAATTATTGCAGAGTGTTCTGGTGACCTCCCTTGCTATATGGTCGGTCTGTTTGATATATATATTTAATACGTATTTGTACACATATGGTGACACTAATCTTAATTTATCCATTCCCCCCACCTTTCATTTTACATAAGCTTAGTTTGCTTTCTAAGTCTGTGAGTGTCTTTCTTTGTGGAAATATGTTCATTTGTGTCAGCTGTTAGATAACGCCTATAGGTGATGTCATACGGTATGCCTTTTGCTTTCCGACTTAACTGATGTTCTGTGATGATCTCTAGGCTCATCTCGGGTGCCTCAAAGAGCAGTGTTTCCTTGTTTTCCATGGCTAATAGTCCACTGTGTCCACGGACCAGCTCTTCTTATCCATTCATCTGTTGATGGACATTTGGGTTGCTTCGGTGTCTTGGCTACTGTGAAAACTCGTGGAGTGCAGCTCTTGCAGCCTGTCTTCTCAGGTGAGAGGCTCAGCTATGGGTGTTCTGGATGGAAGGGTGGCTCAATTTTTAATTGAAAACGCAGCTCCTTTCTGTTCTCATTATTGGCTGTTACAACTAGACATGTCCTCCACAGACAGAGGGAACAGAGTTCTCTAAAACCCCTTCAGCATTTATTGTTTGTAGTCTTTTGGCTGACGGTAGTTAACTTGGGTGAGCTGAAAGCTTTTTGTAGGTTAGAGGAGTCTGATGATTCCTGATGTTGAGCTTTTCTCCATTTTCCTTTTTTTGATAAAGAGTGAGTAAAACTTACCTCTATCATACTATCTCTTTGACACATTTGCCTGCTTTGAATTTTTTTGGCCACGGCCGAGCTCAGGACATTTTTTTTTTTGAGGGCAGGTGTCTTTTAGAGGCCTGAGTCCTTATGAATGTTAAGTGACCCATAGCTATGCGTTTGAAGCCGCTCTTGCGGGAAACGGCCACAAGGCGGCAGCATTTCTCCATTTCCAACTCTGGGTTTTCCTGCAACAGAGGCTTCCTGGAAATTGTGTTAGTAGGCTGCAAATGAGAGTGCAGTGTGTCAGGGCAAACCCCCAAGAGCTTATATCTCCTTACTTCTTGTGTGTTTTTTAAAATTTAATTGTTATCTAGTATCACAGCCAATTGGATAAAAATGTGGTGTGTGTTCTAGGTGTACTGCATCTGGTTCATCATATGTATGTATCAATCTATTCATCTTTGGATCCTTTCCCGTGTAGGTTATTACAGAGTGTTGAGTCGACCTCTCCTGGTATTCCTTAGGTATTTTGTGATTATATATTTCATATGTATCAGTACATGTCTGTAAACCCCCATATCCAAATTCATACATTCCTTACACCTTTCCACTTGGTTAAGCATAGTTGGTTTTCTGCATCTATGCACGGCCTTCTCTTGGAAATGACTTCATGGGTATCAATGTTGAAGTAACAGCTATAAGTGATGTCATAGGATATTTCTATTTCGGTTTCTTTCGTACTTCCTTTTGGGTGGGTATCTCTAGATCCTTCTACGGTGGTGCCAGCGGCACTGTTGCATGCTCTTCCGTGGCTCATGTTCCATTGTGCACATGGGCCCCCTCCTTCTTGGTGCATTGTTCTGTTGATGGACATTTGGGTTTCTTCCAAGTCTTGGCGATGGTACATGTTGCTGCAGTGCAGGATGGCCAGCCTGTGTCTTTTTGATTTTGGTCTACTCGGGAGATAGGCCCATCAGTGGGCCTACCCGATTACAGGTTAGCTCAATTTTTACCTTTCAGTGCACCTCCACGGTGTTCTCACTACTAGCTGTTCCCAGGTTACGTCCCAGCGGCCGCTAGAGGGCACAGAGTTCTCTAAAACACCTTGAGCATTTATTCTTTGTAGACTCTGTGGCTGATGATCATTCTGACGACGGTGGGTGAACGTTTCTGTCGACTGGATTTGCATGGCTTTATTAATTCCTGATGTTGAACATTTTTCCATGCCCTTTTATTTATCACAAGAGAAAGAAAGAAAGAGAAGACAAAATGTGCGCAAAATATGCCTCTTGAAATTGTCGTTTTGAAGTGTGCACATCTTTTGAGTTTTTTTCCTCGATTGACGACCCAAGAATCGTTTTTGAGGGCAGGTGTCATTTATAGGCCTGCAATGATTTTGAATATCAAGTGACCATTAGCACTGGGTTTAAAGCTGCTGTTTTGAGAAACGGCCACAAGGCGGCAGCAGGTCTCCTTTACCAAACCTGGTTACTCGGGCAACAGAGCCTCCGTGGAAGTCGTATTCTAGGTTGTCAATTAGAATGGACTGTGCCAGGAAAAAGCCCCTTATGTTTGTGCCTCACGACTGACTTGTTCGTTTTTTAATTCAATGTTTATTGTTTCTCACAGCAAGTTTGATTACAATGTTTTGCTTGTTGTGGGTGTGAAAGATGTGGCTCTTTTACACATAAACACGTATCTAGTCTTCTTTGGATCCTTTTCCCATGTAGCTTATGACACAATGTTGAGTACTCTTCTCTTGGTATTCCGTAGGCCTTTGGTGATTTTGTATTTCACCTGTGTTTGTATCTCTCTCTTAAACCCAATTTCCTAATGTACACAATTCTCACACCTGTCCATGGGTGAACCATAAATCTGTTTATTGCATCTGTGATTGCCTTTCTCTGTGGAAATATCTTCAGTGATATCAATTTTTAGGGAACACCTATAAGTGATATCGTAGGCTATGTATCTTTCGCTCTGTGACTTACTGCAAGGTGCGTGATGAACTCTAGCCTCACCGATGGTGCTGTTGATGGCATTGTTTCCTTTTGTTCCTTGGCTAATATTCCATCTGTTCAGGTCCCTGTTCTTCTTTGTCCACTCATCTGTTGATGGACTTTCTGCTTGCTTCCATGTCCTGGCCATTGTAATACTCCTGCAATGCAGATTTGCCTGCCTGTGTCTTTCCACTTCTGTCTTCTTTCTTAGGTTATAGGCCCAGGAGTGGGCCTGCTGGATCATATCGTAACTCAGTGTTTACCTTGTAAAGGCACCTCCATTCTGTTCCCATTAGTGCCTCTTACCAGGTGAAGTCCTGTGGCGAGCATTGCCCTCTGAGGAAGGCGCCACTAAGACCCTCCTAAGCCTCAGGGCCCGACTGTACTCTCCTTGGTATGCATCCTGGACTTTATGGTATGAACATACAAAAGGAGATGGCCTTTGGCCAAATCGCTCCAGGGACCTGCTCAGTTACTGGGAGTCCCTGGTTGTTCCCTAAAGCTAGGAAAAGCAACCCTGGAGGGGAAATTGGTGCCTTTGAGGGAGAAGCCGAGCAGCCAACCAACCAGCTGATGCTGATAAGGTGTGACTAAGCCGAGAAGCCAACCAACCAGCTGATGCCGATAAGGCGTGACCAAGCAAAGTCCCTGCTTTAGGGGTATATATACGGCTAGGCTTTGTTATTAAACTTGCCTTGCAAGCGTCAGTTGCTTGTGCCCTTCTGATCCCATACCTTGGTGCGTTCCATTCCCTACCCCCTCTCGTCGGTTGTTGCTACACTTTGAGGACCCGCCGCGGCTGGCGGCAAAGTCCCACTTAACCTAGAGGGTATGCACTTCTCCACAACCCCTTCAGCATGAATTGTTGGTAGTCTTGTTGCTGATGGTTCTTCTGACTGGTGTGAGCCGATACCTCTGTGGTTGGATTTGCATGCGTCTCATAAAGCCTTGAAATTGAGCTTTCAGGGATGTCCTTTTTTTCTTCAAACTGTGTGTGTAGCTTACCTCATCACATTCTTTTCTTGAAGTATGTGCCGCCTTTTGAAATATTTTGGCCACTACCTCCCTCAAGACATTTTGAGGGCAGGTTTCATTGACAGCCCTCCAGGACTTGTGCACACGAAGTGACCATTAGCACGGGTTTTCAAGCTGCCGTTGCAGGTAACGGCCAGAGGGCTGCAGCATTTCTGCGTTTCCCACTCTGGTAACTAGTGAAACAGACCTTCCTGCCAGTGGTGTTCCTCGGTTATCAATGACGGTGGGATGTGTCTGGAGAAACCCCCCAAAGCTGATGTCTCCTTACTTATATCTGTTTTTAAAATGGAATTTCTACTTTTCACTGGAGTACTCTTCCATTGTGTCCATGGACCACTGCTCCTTTCTGCATTCCTCTGTGGCTGGGCATTTTCATTGCTTCCAAGTGTTGGCTATGGTAAACATTGCTGGATTGCAGGATTGCCAGCCCGTGTCTTTTTGATTCTCATCCTCTCAGGTGATAGACCCAGCAGTGGCTATGCTTGATTGAACGGTCGCTCAATGTTGACCCTTTCCAGGCAACTCCACTGTGTTTTCCTTAGGGGCTCTTACCACGTCCCACTTAGAACCGAGGGTACGCATTTCTTCACCACCCCGTCAGCATTTCTTGTTTGCAGAAGTTTTGCTGCTGGCCATGCTGAGTCGTGTGACATGATAGGTTTTTGTAACGTGTATTTTCGTGTCTAATAATTCCTAAGGTTCAGCATTTTTCCACGCCTTTTTTTATTCTGTTAAACAAAAACAGAAAAAAAAAAACCCCTGAGTACAATAAACCTCTCGAAATTGTCTTCTTGGAAGGTTGCCCTCTTTGGACTTTTTTGGTCGATTTTCGACCCCAGGATTTTGTTTTGGAGGGCAGGTGTCATTTACAAGCCTGCAATGGGTGTGAATATTGAGTGACCATTAGCACTGACTTTAAAGCTGCTGCTGTGGGAAACGGCCACAAGGCGTCAGCATTGCTACATTCCCACATCTGGTTACTAGGGCAGCAGAGCCTTCTGGAAGTCCTGTTCCCAGGTTGTCAATTAGAATGGAATGTGCCAGGAAAAAACCCCAGAAGTGTATGTCACATTACTTCTTGTTCGCTCTTTTAATTTGTTTAAATCGGGGTAATGATTAGAATACTGTTGGTCCTATATGTACAGAATCTGGTTCATTTGTACGTTTTATATATATATATATATATATTCTTGTACAGATCCTCTTCCCATGTAAATTATTGCAGAGTGTTCTGGTGACCTCCCTTGCTATATGGTCGGTCTGTTTGATATATATATTTAATACGTATTTGTACACATATGGTGACACTAATCTTAATTTATCCATTCCCCCCACCTTTCATTTTACATAAGCTTAGTTTGCTTTCTAAGTCTGTGAGTGTCTTTCTTTGTGGAAATATGTTCATTTGTGTCAGCTGTTAGATAACGCCTATAGGTGATGTCATACGGTATGCCTTTTGCTTTCCGACTTAACTGATGTTCTGTGATGATCTCTAGGCTCATCTCGGGTGCCTCAAAGAGCAGTGTTTCCTTGTTTTCCATGGCTAATAGTCCACTGTGTCCACGGACCAGCTCTTCTTATCCATTCATCTGTTGATGGACATTTGGGTTGCTTCGGTGTCTTGGCTACTGTGAAAACTCGTGGAGTGCAGCTCTTGCAGCCTGTCTTCTCAGGTGAGAGGCTCAGCTGTGGGTGTTCTGGATGGAAGGGTGGCTCAATTTTTAATTGAAAACGCAGCTCCTTTCTGTTCTCATTATTGGCTGTTACAACTAGACATGTCCTCCACAGACAGAGGGAACAGAGTTCTCTAAAACCCCTTCAGCATTTATTGTTTGTAGTCTTTTGGCTGACGGTAGTTAACTTGGGTGAGCTGAAAGCTTTTTGTAGGTTAGAGGAGTCTGATGATTCCTGATGTTGAGCTTTTCTCCATTTTCCTTTTTTTGATAAAGAGTGAGTAAAACTTACCTCTATCATACTATCTCTTTGACACATTTGCCTGCTTTGAATTTTTTTGGCCACGGCCGAGCTCAGGACATTTTTTTTTTTGAGGGCAGGTGTCTTTTAGAGGCCTGAGTCCTTATGAATGTTAAGTGACCCATAGCTATGCGTTTGAAGCCGCTCTTGCGGGAAACGGCCACAAGGCGGCAGCATTTCTCCATTTCCAACTCTGGGTTTTCCTGCAACAGAGGCTTCCTGGAAATTGTGTTAGTAGGCTGCAAATGAGAGTGCAGTGTGTCAGGGCAAACCCCCAAGAGCTTATATCTCCTTACTTCTTGTGTGTTTTTTAAAATTTAATTGTTATCTAGTATCACAGCCAATTGGATAAAAATGTGGTGTGTGTTCTAGGTGTACTGCATCTGGTTCATCATATGTATGTATCAATCTATTCATCTTTGGATCCTTTCCCGTGTAGGTTATTACAGAGTGTTGAGTCGACCTCTCCTGGTATTCCTTAGGTATTTTGTGATTATATATTTCATATGTATCAGTACATGTCTGTAAACCCCCATATCCAAATTCATACATTCCTTACACCTTTCCACTTGGTTAAGCATAGTTGGTTTTCTGCATCTATGCACGGCCTTCTCTTGGAAATGACTTCATGGGTATCAATGTTGAAGTAACAGCTATAAGTGATGTCATAGGATATTTCTATTTCGGTTTCTTTCGTACTTCCTTTTGGGTGGGTATCTCTAGATCCTTCTACGGTGGTGCCAGCGGCACTGTTGCATGCTCTTCCGTGGCTCATGTTCCATTGTGCACATGGGCCCCCTTCTTCTTGGTGCATTGTTCTGTTGATGGACATTTGGGTTTCTTCCAAGTCTTGGCGATGGTACATGTTGCTGCAGTGCAGGATGGCCAGCCTGTGTCTTTTTGATTTTGGTCTACTCGGGAGATAGGCCCATCAGTGGGCCTACCCGATTACAGGTTAGCTCAATTTTTACCTTTCAGTGCACCTCCACGGTGTTCTCACTACTAGCTGTTCCCAGGTTACGTCCCAGCGGCCGCTAGAGGGCACAGAGTTCTCTAAAACACCTTGAGCATTTATTCTTTGTAGACTCTGTGGCTGATGATCATTCTGACGACGGTGGGTGAACGTTTCTGTCGACTGGATTTGCATGGCTTTATTAACTCCTGATGTTGAACATTTTTCCATGCCCTTTTATTTATCACAAGAGAAAGAAAGAAAGAGAAGACAAAATGTGCGCAAAATATGCCTCTTGAAATTGTCGTTTTGAAGTGTGCACATCTTTTGAGTTTTTTTCCTCGATTGACGACCCAAGAATCGTTTTTGAGGGCAGGTGTCATTTATAGGCCTGCAATGATTTTGAATATCAAGTGACCATTAGCACTGGGTTTAAAGCTGCTGTTTTGAGAAACGGCCACAAGGCGGCAGCAGGTCTCCTTTACCAAACCTGGTTACTTGGGCAACAGAGCCTCCGTGGAAATCGTATTCTAGGTTGTCAATTAGAATGGACTGTGCCAGGAAAAAGCCCCTTATGTTTGTGCCTCACGACTGACTTGTTCGTTTTTTAATTCAATGTTTATTGTTTCTCACAGCAAGTTTGATTACAATGTTTTGCTTGTTGTGGGTGTGAAAGATGTGGCTCTTTTACACATAAACACGTATCTAGTCTTCTTTGGATCCTTTTCCCATGTAGCTTATGACACAATGTTGAGTACTCTTCTCTTGGTATTCCGTAGGCCTTTGGTGATTTTGTATTTCACCTGTGTTTGTATCTCTCTCTTAAACCCAATTTCCTAATGTACACAATTCTCACACCTGTCCATGGGTGAACCATAAATCTGTTTATTGCATCTGTGATTGCCTTTCTCTGTGGAAATATCTTCAGTGATATCAATTTTTAGGGAACACCTATAAGTGATATCGTAGGCTATGTATCTTTCGCTCTGTGACTTACTGCAAGGTGCGTGATGAACTCTAGCCTCACCGATGGTGCTGTTGATGGCATTGTTTCCTTTTGTTCCTTGGCTAATATTCCATCTGTTCAGGTCCCTGTTCTTCTTTGTCCACTCATCTGTTGATGGACTTTCTGCTTGCTTCCATGTCCTGGCCATTGTAATACTCCTGCAATGCAGATTTGCCTGCCTGTGTCTTTCCACTTCTGTCTTCTTTCTTAGGTTATAGGCCCACGAGTGGGCCTGCTGGATCATATCGTAACTCAGTGTTTACCTTGTAAAGGCACCTCCATTCTGTTCCCATTAGTGCCTCTTACCAGGTGAAGTCCTGTGGCGAGCATTGCCCTCTGAGGAAGGCGCCACTAAGACCCTCCTAAGCCTCAGGGCCCGACTGTACTCTCCTTGGTATGCATCCTGGACTTTATGGTATGAACATACAAAAGGAGATGGCCTTTGGCCAAATCGCTCCAGGGACCTGCTCAGTTACTGGGAGTCCCTGGTTGTTCCCTAAAGCTAGGAAAAGCAACCCTGGAGGGGAAATTGGTGCCTTTGAGGGAGAAGCCGAGCAGCCAACCAACCAGCTGATGCTGATAAGGTGTGACTAAGCCGAGAAGCCAACCAACCAGCTGATGCCGATAAGGCGTGACCAAGCAAAGTCCCTGCTTTAGGGGTATATATACGGCTAGGCTTTGTTATTAAACTTGCCTTGCAAGCGTCAGTTGCTTGTGCCCTTCTGATCCCATACCTTGGTGCGTTCAGTTCCCTACCCCCTCTCGTCGGTTGTTGCTACACTTTGAGGACCCGCCGCGGCTGGCGGCAAAGTCCCACTTAACCTAGAGGGTATGCACTTCTCCACAACCCCTTCAGCATGAATTGTTGGTAGTCTTGTTGCTGATGGTTCTTCTGACTGGTGTGAGCCGATACCTCTGTGGTTGGATTTGCATGCGTCTCATAAAGCCTTGAAATTGAGCTTTCAGGGATGTCCTTTTTTTCTTCAAACTGTGTGTGTAGCTTACCTCATCACATTCTTTTCTTGAAGTATGTGCCGCCTTTTGAAATATTTTGGCCACTACCTCCCTCAAGACATTTTGAGGGCAGGTTTCATTGACAGCCCTCCAGGACTTGTGCACACGAAGTGACCATTAGCACGGGTTTTCAAGCTGCCGTTGCAGGTAACGGCCAGAGGGCTGCAGCATTTCTGCGTTTCCCACTCTGGTAACTAGTGAAACAGACCTTCCTGCCAGTGGTGTTCCTCGGTTATCAATGACGGTGGGATGTGTCTGGAGAAACCCCCCAAAGCTGATGTCTCCTTACTTATATCTGTTTTTCAAATGGAATTTCTACTTTTCACTGGAGTACTCTTCCATTGTGTCCATGGACCACTGCTCCTTTCTGCATTCCTCTGTGGCTGGGCATTTTCATTGCTTCCAAGTGTTGGCTATGGTAAACATTGCTGGATTGCAGGATTGCCAGCCCGTGTCTTTTTGATTCTCATCCTCTCAGGTGATAGACCCAGCAGTGGCTATGCTTGATTGAACGGTCGCTCAATGTTGACCCTTTCCAGGCAACTCCACTGTGTTTTCCTTAGGGGCTCTTACCACGTCCCACTTAGAACCGAGGGTACGCATTTCTTCACCACCCCGTCAGCATTTCTTGTTTGCAGAAGTTTTGCTGCTGGCCATGCTGAGTCGTGTGACATGATAGGTTTTTGTAACGTGTATTTTCGTGTCTAATAATTCCTAAGGTTCAGCATTTTTCCACGCCTTTTTTTATTCTGTTAAACAAAAACAGAAAAAAAAAAAACCGTGAGTACAATAAACCTCTCGAAATTGTCTTCTTGGAAGGTTGCCCTCTTTCGACTTTTTTGGTCGATTTTCGACCCCAGGATTTTGTTTTGGAGGGCAGGTGTCATTTACAAGCCTGCAATGGGTGTGAATATTGAGTGACCATTAGCACTGACTTTAAAGCTGCTGCTGTGGGAAACGGCCACAAGGCGTCAGCATTGCTACATTCCCACATCTGGTTACTAGGGCAGCAGAGCCTTCTGGAAGTCCTGTTCCCAGGTTGTCAATTAGAATGGAATGTGCCAGGAAAAAACCCCAGAAGTGTATGTCACATTACTTCTTGTTCGCTCTTTTAATTTGTTTAAATCGGGGTAATGATTAGAATACTGTTGGTCCTATATGTACAGAATCTGGTTCATTTGTACGTTTTATATATATATATATATATATATATATATATATTCTTGTACAGATCCTCTTCCCATGTAAATTATTGCAGAGTGTTCTGGTGACCTCCCTTGCTATATGGTCGGTCTGTTTGATATATATATTTAATACGTATTTGTACACATATGGTGACACTAATCTTAATTTATCCATTCCCCCCACCTTTCATTTTACATAAGCTTAGTTTGCTTTCTAAGTCTGTGAGTGTCTTTCTTTGTGGAAATATGTTCATTTGTGTCAGCTGTTAGATAACGCCTATAGGTGATGTCATACGGTATGCCTTTTGCTTTCCGACTTAACTGATGTTCTGTGATGATCTCTAGGCTCATCTCGGGTGCCTCAAAGAGCAGTGTTTCCTTGTTTTCCATGGCTAATAGTCCACTGTGTCCACGGACCAGCTCTTCTTATCCATTCATCTGTTGATGGACATTTGGGTTGCTTCGGTGTCTTGGCTACTGTGAAAACTCGTGGAGTGCAGCTCTTGCAGCCTGTCTTCTCAGGTGAGAGGCTCAGCTGTGGGTGTTCTGGATGGAAGGGTGGCTCAATTTTTAATTGAAAACGCAGCTCCTTTCTGTTCTCATTATTGGCTGTTACAACTAGACATGTCCTCCACAGACAGAGGGAACAGAGTTCTCTAAAACCCCTTCAGCATTTATTGTTTGTAGTCTTTTGGCTGACGGTAGTTAACTTGGGTGAGCTGAAAGCTTTTTGTAGGTTAGAGGAGTCTGATGATTCCTGATGTTGAGCTTTTCTCCATTTTCCTTTTTTTGATAAAGAGTGAGTAAAACTTACCTCTATCATACTATCTCTTTGACACATTTGCCTGCTTTGAATTTTTTTGGCCACGGCCGAGCTCAGGACATTTTTTTTTTTTGAGGGCAGGTGTCTTTTAGAGGCCTGAGTCCTTATGAATGTTAAGTGACCCATAGCTATGCGTTTGAAGCCGCTCTTGCGGGAAACGGCCACAAGGCGGCAGCATTTCTCCATTTCCAACTCTGGGTTTTCCTGCAACAGAGGCTTCCTGGAAATTGTGTTAGTAGGCTGCAAATGAGAGTGCAGTGTGTCAGGGCAAACCCCCAAGAGCTTATATCTCCTTACTTCTTGTGTGTTTTTTAAAATTTAATTGTTATCTAGTATCACAGCCAATTGGATAAAAATGTGGTGTGTGTTCTAGGTGTACTGCATCTGGTTCATCATATGTATGTATCAATCTATTCATCTTTGGATCCTTTCCCGTGTAGGTTATTACAGAGTGTTGAGTCGACCTCTCCTGGTATTCCTTAGGTATTTTGTGATTATATATTTCATATGTATCAGTACATGTCTGTAAACCCCCATATCCAAATTCATACATTCCTTACACCTTTCCACTTGGTTAAGCATAGTTGGTTTTCTGCATCTATGCACGGCCTTCTCTTGGAAATGACTTCATGGGTATCAATGTTGAAGTAACAGCTATAAGTGATGTCATAGGATATTTCTATTTCGGTTTCTTTCGTACTTCCTTTTGGGTGGGTATCTCTAGATCCTTCTACGGTGGTGCCAGCGGCACTGTTGCATGCTCTTCCGTGGCTCATGTTCCATTGTGCACATGGGCCCCCTTCTTCTTGGTGCATTGTTCTGTTGATGGACATTTGGGTTTCTTCCAAGTCTTGGCGATGGTACATGTTGCTGCAGTGCAGGATGGCCAGCCTGTGTCTTTTTGATTTTGGTCTACTCGGGAGATAGGCCCATCAGTGGGCCTACCCGATTACAGGTTAGCTCAATTTTTACCTTTCAGTGCACCTCCACGGTGTTCTCACTACTAGCTGTTCCCAGGTTACGTCCCAGCGGCCGCTAGAGGGCACAGAGTTCTCTAAAACACCTTGAGCATTTATTCTTTGTAGACTCTGTGGCTGATGATCATTCTGACGACGGTGGGTGAACGTTTCTGTCGACTGGATTTGCATGGCTTTATTAATTCCTGATGTTGAGCATTTTTCCATGCCCTTTTATTTATCACAAGAGAAAGAAAGAAAGAGAAGACAAAATGTGCACAAAATATGCCTCTTGAAATTGTCGTTTTGAAATGTGCACGTCTTTTGAGTTGTTTTCCTCGATGGACGACCCAAGAATCGTTTTTGAGGGCAGGTGTCATTTATAGGCCTGCAATGATTTTGAATATCAAGTGACCATTAGCACTGGGTTTAAAGCTGCTGTTTTGAGAAACGGCCACAAGGCGGCAGCAGGTCTCCTTTACCAAACCTGGTTACTCGGGCAACAGAGCCTCCGTGGAAGTCGTATTCTAGGTTGTCAATTAGAATGGACTGTGCCAGGAAAAAGCCCCTTATGTTTGTGCCTCACGACTGACTTGTTCGTTTTTTAATTCAATGTTTATTGTTTCTCACAGCAAGTTTGATTACAATGTTTTGCTTGTTGTGGGTGTGAAAGATGTGGCTCTTTTACACATAAACACGTATCTAGTCTTCTTTGGATCCTTTTCCCATGTAGCTTATGACACAATGTTGAGTACTCTTCTCTTGGTATTCCGTAGGCCTTTGGTGATTTTGTATTTCACCTGTGTTTGTATCCCTCTCTTAAACCCAATTTCCTAATGTACACAATTCTCACACCTGTCCATGGGTGAACCATAAATCTGTTTATTGCATCTGTGATTGCCTTTCTCTGTGGAAATATCTTCAGTGATATCAATTTTTAGGGAACACCTATAAGTGATATCGTAGGCTATGTATCTTTCGCTCTGTGACTTACTGCAAGGTGCGTGATGAACTCTAGCCTCACCGATGGTGCTGTTGATGGCATTGTTTCCTTTTGTTCCTTGGCTAATATTCCATCTGTTCAGGTCCCTGTTCTTCTTTGTCCACTCATCTGTTGATGGACTTTCTGCTTGCTTCCATGTCCTGGCCATTGTAATACTCCTGCAATGCAGATTTGCCTGCCTGTGTCTTTCCACTTCTGTCTTCTTTCTTAGGTTATAGGCCCACGAGTGGGCCTGCTGGATCATATCGTAACTCAGTGTTTACCTTGTAAAGGCACCTCCATTCTGTTCCCATTAGTGCCTCTTACCAGGTGAAGTCCTGTGGCGAGCATTGCCCTCTGAGGAAGGCGCCACTAAGACCCTCCTAAGCCTCAGGGCCCGACTGTACTCTCCTTGGTATGCATCCTGGACTTTATGGTATGAACATACAAAAGGAGATGGCCTTTGGCCAAATCGCTCCAGGGACCTGCTCAGTTACTGGGAGTCCCTGGTTGTTCCCTAAAGCTAGGAAAAGCAACCCTGGAGGGGAAATTGGTGCCTTTGAGGGAGAAGCCGAGCAGCCAACCAACCAGCTGATGCTGATAAGGTGTGACTAAGCCGAGAAGCCAACCAACCAGCTGATGCCGATAAGGCGTGACGAAGCAAAGTCCCTGCTTTAGGGGTATATATACGGCTAGGCTTTGTTATTAAACTTGCCTTGCAAGCGTCAGTTGCTTGTGCCCTTCTGATCCCATACCTTGGTGCGTTCAGTTCCCTACCCCCTCTCGTCGGTTGTTGCTACACTTTGAGGACCCGCCGCGGCTGGCGGCAAAGTCCCACTTAACCTAGAGGGTATGCACTTCTCCACAACCCCTTCAGCATGAATTGTTGGTAGTCTTGTTGCTGATGGTTCTTCTGACTGGTGTGAGCCGATACCTCTGTGGTTGGATTTGCATGCGTCTCATAAAGCCTTGAAATTGAGCTTTCAGGGATGTCCTTTTTTTCTTCAAACTGTGTGTGTAGCTTACCTCATCACATTCTTTTCTTGAAGTATGTGCCGCCTTTTGAAATATTTTGGCCACTACCTCCCTCAAGACATTTTGAGGGCAGGTTTCATTGACAGCCCTCCAGGACTTGTGCACACGAAGTGACCATTAGCACGGGTTTTCAAGCTGCCGTTGCAGGTAACGGCCAGAGGGCTGCAGCATTTCTGCGTTTCCCACTCTGGTAACTAGTGAAACAGACCTTCCTGCCAGTGGTGTTCCTCGGTTATCAATGACGGTGGGATG
>NW_026711959.1:10000-23440 GCF_026419965.1 Kogia breviceps | reverse complement strand
GGGCCCCGGAGACCATGTCTGTGTGCTTCTCTGTGGGCAGACGCAGTCGGGTGGGTGGCCACCTGGTCGGTATAGCCAGCTTCTCCTGGGTTTG
The DNA here is from genome assembly GCF_026419965.1 of Kogia breviceps. Lineage (NCBI taxonomy): Eukaryota > Metazoa > Chordata > Mammalia > Artiodactyla > Physeteridae > Kogia > Kogia breviceps. The sequence continues at coordinate 23,346 of NW_026711959.1, read as the reverse complement.
CCTGATAGAACCCCTGGTCTGGGTTGGGAGCAGGGGTGGTGGTGTTTAGGATACAGATTCCCAGGCCCCGTCCCATATGAGGGCTCAACAGAGCCAAGTTCCAAGGACCCGCAGCTTAGGGCTAAACTCTCATGAGTGAGACACTCCAGATACTGAGCCACCAACCACGCCTCCCTTCTTGCACGATTCTATCCCAACACCCGGTGACCCTCTGCAGTGGCGACTAAGGCTCCCAGGTGGCCGGGAACTCCTGGGGCACAGGGGCTCTTCTCTGAAGGGAGCAGCCTTCCAAACCCAGCCATCGGAGCCGGCTGCCTCGTTCGGTGCAGACCTTTGCAGCCCGTGCAGCCCTGCCTTCAAGTCTTTTTTTTTTTTTAACTGCTACATCTCGGGAACTTTGCTCCCAAAGGTGCTCCTTGTTTATTTGTTCTGCTTTCTGGATTTTGTAAAGCTAAAAGTACATCAGCTATCAAGAGAACGAGAGGACAAGCCACAGACTGGAAGAAAATATTTGCAAAAGACACATCTGTGTATCTATACAAGATGGTGGGTGCTAACCTATTGTCATCATTTCACAATGTCTGTAAATTGCCACCGTGCTGTACACCTTGAATTTATACAGTGAGGTGTGTCAGTTATTCTTCAGTGAAACTGGGGCTTGGGGGGAATACACCTCTGACAGAGGACTGTTACCAAAATGTACAGCGGACTCTTTTTTTTCTTTCACATTTTTATTTATTTATTTTTGGCCGTGTTGGGTCTTCGTTGCTGCACGTCGACTTTCTCTAGTTGTGGCGAGCGGGGGCCACTCTTCATTGCAGGGCACAGGCTCCTAATTCCAGTGGCCTCTCTTGCTGCGGAGCACAGGCTCTAGGCATGCAGGCTTCAGTAGTTGGGGCATGGGGGCTTCAGTAGCTGCAGCATGTGGGCTCAGTAGTTGTGGCGCACGGGCTTAGCTGCTCCGAGGCATGTGGGATCTTCCCGGACCAGGGCTCGAGCCCGTGTCCCCTGCATCGGCAGGCGGACTCTCAACCACTGCGCCGCCAGGGAAGCCCTACAGTGGACTTTTAACACTCACAGCAATAAGAAAGTAAACAACCCGATTGAGGAATGGGCCAAAGACCTTAGCAGCCGCCTCACCAAATAAGATACACAGATGGCAAATAAGCATATGTGAAAAGATGCTGCACATCATGTGTCACCAGTTGACACAAATTAAAACAGCGAGATACCACTACCCACTTATTAGAATGGCCAAGATCCAGAACACTGACAGCACCCAAGGCTGGCGAGGATGTGGAGGAACAGGAACTCTCATTCATTGCTGGTGGGGATGCAAAATGGGGCAGCCACTTTGGAAGAGGGTTGGGCAGTTTCTTACAAAACTAAATGTACTCTTACCAGCAATCACGCTCCTTGGTATTTACTGAAATGAGTGGAAAACTTATGTCCACACCAAAACCTACACCCAGATGTTCATAGCAGCTTTATCCATAACTGTCCAAAGCTTGGAAGTAACCAAGACATGCTTCAGCAGATGAATGGACAAATGAACTGCGGTGCGTCCAGACAATGGAATATTACTCAGCTCTAAAGAGAAAGGAGCCATCAAGCCATGAAAAGACATGGAGGAAACTTAAATGCATTACTGAGTGAAAGAATTCGATCTGAAAAGGCTGCATGCTGTACGATTCCAACTATAGGACATTCTGGAAAAGGCAGAACTACGGAGACAGTAAAAAGATCAGTGGTTGCCGGGGGTTGGGGGGAGGGAGGTGGAGCACAGGGGATTTCTGGGGCAGTGAAACCACTCTGTATGACCCTATGATGACGGATACTTGTCAATACACATGTGTCCAAACACACAATGTCCAATACCAAGAGAGAGCCCTAATGTAAACTCTGGACTCTGGGTGATAATGATGTGTCAGTGCAGGTCCATCCCAGATGACAAGGGTACCACTGGTGGGAGGTGTTGATGCTGGGGAGGGCTGTGCAGGTGTAGGAGCTGGGGGCCCCTGAGAAATCTGTATCTTCCCTTCAATTTTGCTATAAACCTAAAACTGCTCTACGAAAATAAAGTCTTAATATAATTAATTAATTTAAAAATACATTGACTAGCCCCTAGAAATGGCTTGCATCTATTTTATATTAATTTTATTATTAAGGTGCAACTTGGCGGGGAGGGATAGATCGGGGGTCTGGGATTGACATGTACACACTGCTGTATTTAAAATAGATAACCAACAAGCCTCTACTATAGAGCAGGGAACTCTGCTCAGTGTTATGTAACAACCTAAATGGGAAAAAAGATTGAAAAAGAGTGGATATATGTATATGTATAACTGAATCACTTTGCTGTACACCTGAAACTAACACAACATTGTTAATCAATTATGCTCCAGTATAAAATAAAAATTAAAAGGAAATTTAAAAAAATAAAAACAAGAAAATTATCACACACAAAAAGATACAGCATACACAAACTTAAACAATACAAAATTAGCAGTGTCCTGCTCTGCTTCCGGGCAACCACTTGGAAGGGTGCTTGAGCTACTCTCTCTTGCCTTGGTCTCCATACCTTGAACCAGACGCTACGTGCTTATCTGTGAGAAAATGGAAGAAGCCTTTCCCGGCCGGTGCTGAGAGACCTTCCTGAGACCCTCCACTCCTCATTAGGTGCTGTGTGCCTCCCCCCACCCACCCCATCTCCCCTCGGTGACCCTTCATCACCTCTTCCCTGACCTTCCCACCAGCCCCCTCGTCCTGCTTAGAGGCTCTGAGCACCACCCAAGGCACAGTCTGGCCGGGCGACCCGGCCTGAGGGACTCCAGGGGACGCAGCGAACAGTCCAAGCTCTCAGGCCTCCTCTGACCTGTACCTGTCCCCCTCTCTGGGGTCGCCTCCGCCTTCATCACCCCAGCAAACAGCACACCCTTCCATGCTGGTGATGCTTGTGGTTTTTCCCAACCCCAGCAAGCAATCGTCTGACACCAGCTGTAGGACCAGCTGGGTGTCCTGCAGTTCCATTCTGACACTGTCTACCTGGAGACAGCATCACACCCGCAGGTGAAGGTCTCAGTCCTAAAGACTGTCTCCCCACTTCAGATACCAACTGAAAGTCCAGGTTCTGACCAACCACCTGTAGACTGGAGAGTCCCACTGGAGACCCCCTCTTTGGGTTCGATTAATTTGCTAGATTAACTCACAAAAGTCAGAGAAACGTTTTACTTATTAGATCACTGGTTATTACCATGGACGTAATTCAAGAACAGCCCGATGGCAGAGATTCATAGGACAAGGTATGGGGAAAGGACATGGAGCTTCCATGTCCTCCAAGTCCTACTCTCCCCAAACCTCTGTGTTTTCCTGTCCTTCTGGGTTTTTATGGAGGCTTCATTATATGATTGATTAAATCATCGGCTATTGGTGGTTTATTCAACCTCCAGCCCTTCTCTCCTCCCAGGAGGCTGGTGGCGTAGGACTGAAATTTCCAACTCCCGAATCACAGGGTTGGTTCCCCTGGCAACGAGCCCCATCCTTTGCTTACCTGGGGGCTTTTCCAAAAGTCACCTCATTGACATAACAAAGACACTCTCAATGCTGAGGAAATTCCAAGATTTCAGGATCTATGTGCCAGGATGGGATAAAGACCAAATATATATTTCTGATTATAAATCACAATATCACAGTGCAGTTCCATGCTGTCCCGTGCTGTTCCCCCTCCCTGGAAAGCCCTTCTTTTCCCTTCTTGCTTGGCTCCCTGCTTCTGCCCTTAGCCAGCAGACGCCCTGAAGACCACCTCCCTCTGCTCCACGGCCTTCTAAGCAGACCTCTGAGATGCCACGGTGTCCATAGGGACCAGAAGTTCCAGGGACCACTCCACCTGGCCTGTTCCCCTAGAGCCTGCCCGGTTCTGGGCACAGAGTGAGACGCCAGGGCCAGTCCAGCATGCATGTGGGGGTTAAGCCTTTCACATCCAAAAAGTTAGAATTTTGGGGGGAAGAGGTAAATGACTTCCTTTTTTTAAAATATATTAATTAATTAATTTGTTTGTTTGTTTTTGGCTGCACTGGGTCTTCTTTGCTGCGCACAGGCTTTTCTCCAGTTGTGGCGAGCGGGGACTACTCTTCGTTGCGGTGCGCGGGCTTCTCATTGCGGTGGTTTCTCTTGTTGCGGAGCACGGGCTCCAGGCGCGCGGGCTTCAGTAGTTGTGGCTCGCGGGCTCTAGAGCGCAGGCTCGGTAGTTGAGGCACGTGGGCTCAGTTGCTCCGCGACATGTGTGATCTTCCCGGACCAGGGCTCGAACTCATCTCCCCTGCATTGGCAGGAGGATTCTTAATCACTGAGCCACCAGGGAAGTCCCTAAATGACTTTCTGAGTGAAGCATGTGGGTTCCCTCAACAAAAAAACCCCAAAACTCAAAATCACTTATTGGAGCAGAATCCAGGCTCCATGAAGAAAAGGTTTGCCTGGTGTTATGGGGTCAGGACATTGATAGTAGCTAACAGCTAATGTTTACTGAGCTCTTATTACATTTGGGGCCAACTGAGGTCACCCTTCTCATCAGAGGCCCTAGTGACCGCACAGGTTGCAGACCTGTGCCTGTTGATAAGACAAAGCCGTGCATTGCTTGCAGGATAAGGAAAAGCACTCCCAACAGGGCCTTAATAGGGTCTCAGAGTGGGAGGGACATTTATTAGGATATTTAGCGAATTTTTTTTTTTTTTTTTGCCGCACAGCACAGCTTGCAGGATCTTAGTTCCCCAACCAGGGATCAGACCTGTGCCCCCTGCGATGGAAGCATGGACCCCTAACCCCTGGACCATCAGGAAATTCCCTTTAGTGGCATTTTTGAAGTGTGGTTTAAGGTGGGCCTTTTAATGTGCTGGGAATTGGGCGAGGATCATGACATCCCAGTTTTGCATCAGTGGGCATAGTGGCGTGAGCATCTGGAGGTGAAGAATTTAAAGAGTTTGGGGTGTAAACTGTCACGATGCTTTCTGTTAAAGAATGCATTGTTTGGGCTTCCCTGGTGGCGCAGTGGTTGAGAGTCCGCCTGCCTTTGCAGGGGACACGGGTTCATGCCCTGGTCCGGGAGGATCCCACATGCCGCGGAGTGGCTGGGCCCGTGAGCCATGGCCGCTGAGCCTGCGCGTCCGGAGCCTGTGCTCCGCAACAGGAGAGGCCACAACAGTGAGAGGCCCGCGTACCAGGAAAAAAAAAAAAAAAAAAAAAGCATTGTTTCTTAAAAGTTCTTGGAGGGAAGTAGAAGTTACTTGTGGAAACAAAAAAATGTTGCCCACAATTCCAGTTCTACAAGGATGAAGTCATTAGCCCCTGACCTATAGCATACCCTGAAAGGAATTCAGGATGAAGTACTCTGTGTTTTGGGCACATGGGGCCCTAGATAGTTAAGATGCATGTCTAAGGAAGAATTTTGATGACCCCAGATTCTATGCACCTTCCCATGCATAGCAAAGCACTAAAATCATTAACTGGAGATATCTGTTTTCTATGATTAGCAGTCATCTTTTACAGGATGTCGGCTTGGCTACATGCATTTCTCAGTCAAAAAATTTCATCTATATGCTCCCCCAACACCTCTTCCGGAGCAGTTTCTCAGAGCTCTCTGAGAGGCTGTATCCTGGGCCACGGTCATCAGTAAGATACTGAATAAAACTCAACTCACAGCTCCTACGTTGAGCCTTTATTTTTTTCCAGATGACACTTGCAACTTAGATCTTTCTGGGCCAGTCTCCTGGGAGTAGTAAAGTAATGCTGATGAGGGCGGCCCCTTCTTCACGCAGCCATGTCCTGGCAGACAAATCATGGTCCAAGAAAGGGCGTCAGGAGAGACAGGTGTGTGAACAGCGAGGCTCTGGAAGGAGAGAAACTGGGTCAACCGGGCCTCCGCCATCCCTGATGGTGTCACTCTGGGCAAAGAACTGTGACCTCTCTTAGTCTCGATTTCATCTAGAAAGGAGATAATAATGAAACTAACACGAGACCCGGTGCTTAGTACAAGGACTGAGCCAGAGGAAAGCTCTACAAGACGCAGCTGTTATTATTCTCGGTTAGCTTTTCTGGCCAGTTACCTAAGAGCCCCTGAAGGGTCTACTACTTCCTGCCCCTCCCCCACAGCGGATCCTCCCCTCTGTTTCCAGTGCCCCAGGCCCAGTTCCTGGACGGAACAATCTCACACCTACCCCTGTTGGGCGGTCCCTAGTTAACAAGCATCTGGGGATCTTCCCGGGTCCATTGTGTCCGAGATGGGAGCTGACTCTCCCTTTCGCTAACATTTTCTGTAGCTTCTCTTCTCCCTGGCACCCAGCGAATCGCTGGATTTGCCTGGACCCGTTGCATCTGGGAGAGCTTCCCAAATACCAGCAGACAGCGTTTGTCTCTTCCCTGTCTCGGCACCAGCACCCCAGGAGGAAAAGCAGACGGGGAGCGTCGGGCGTCGGAGGGCAGGTGCTGTCTGAAGTTAACCAACCAGCGCCACGATGAGTGACACGAGTGACGAGGAGAGCGCTGGGGGCACTGTGTCCGCCCCGGGGGTGAGTCCGCCCTGGCTGGGCACAGATCCGGGAGACCTCGGGGCTGGGTGTCTACGGAGAGTCGCCGATGCCACGTTCCGGAAAAGCGCGGAGCAGGGCTTCTGACTTTCTTGAGAGCCGGGGCCACCCGGGGTTCTGGTTAAAATGCAGGTTCCGATTGAGCGGGTCTGGGGTGGAGTCTGTATTTTTCACAAGCTCCCGGGTAAGGCGGCTGCCGCAGACCTCGGAGACCTAGAGGAGCTCTGGTTGCAGGGGCTTCAGAAGCGAGGGCGGACGCTTGCAGGGTTTGGCTTCAGGGAGAACTTGAGCGGCCCGGCAGCACCCACTGGGCTTCTGGCTTCCGCAAGATGCTCCTTAAGACCCCAGGCTGGACACGTGGAATGTATTCTCTGGTCCTGGGGCGTCACGTAGCACTAGAATCCGTGGGATGCTGTAAGCGTTCAACAACGGACCAACTGGAGGCGGGGGTGGCGTTGATTTACAGCCTTTGCTGATATCTGTGATGCTCCGCCGAGGTTCTTTTCAACTGGCTGCAGGGAAGTGTGTGCTTCGGGGGAAGGTCGCGCCTTGTTTACAGCGTACATCCCGCTGGCACAGCGCTCTGCCCTGGTACTCCCTTTGCGCTTACAATTCTGCAAGTTGTAGGTAACTGATGCTGGAACTCACACAACTCAACATCAAACAAACCCGAGCAACCCAATTTTAAAATGGGCAGAGGGTCCGAATAGACATTTTTTCAAAGACATACAGGTGGCCGACAGGCACATGAAAAGATGCTCAGTATTACTAACCATCAGGGAAATGCAAATCAAAACCACGATGAGATATCACCTCACATCTTTCAGAGCGGCTGTTATCAAAAAGACAAAAAATAGGGCTTCCCTGGTTGCGCAGTGGTTGGGAGTCCGCCTCCCGATGCAGGGGAAGCGGGTTCGTGCCCCGGTCCGGGAAGATCCCACATGCCACGGAGCAGCTGGGCCCGTGAGCCGTGGCCGCTGAGCCTGTGCGTCCGGAGCCTGTGCTCCGCAACGGGAGAGGCCACAGCAGTGAGAGGCCCGCGTATCGCAAAAAAAAAAAAAAAAAGACAAAAAATAAGTATTGGTGAGGACGTGGGGAAAAGGGGACCCTCACACTGTTGGTGGGAGTGTAGATTGGTGCAGCCACTATGGAGAACAGTATGGAGGTTCCTTAAAAAATTAAAAATAGCACTACCATATGACCCAGCAATTCCACTCCTGGGTATTTATCCAAAGAAAATGAATACACTGATTTGAAAAGATATATGATCCCCTATGTTCACTGCAACATTATTTACAATAGCCAAGATATGGAAGCAACCCGTGTCCATCGAAATATGAATAAAGAAGAGGTGGTGGGAATTCCCTGGCGGTCCCGTGGTTAAGACTCCGCACTTTCACTGCCAAGGGCGGGGGTTCAATTCCTGGTCAGAGAACCATGATTCCACAAGCTGGGAGACCCAGCCAAAAAGAAGAGGTGGTACACACACATACACACATACACGCACATACACACACACACATACACACACGTGCGCACCCATACACACACACAATGGAATACTACTCAGCCATAAAAAAGAATGAAATCTTGCCAGTGGAACTACAGGGTATTATGCTAAGTGAAACAAGTCAGACAGAGAAAAACAAATACTCCATGATTTCACTTATATGTGGAATCTAAAAGACAAAACAAATGAACAAACATAACAAAAGAGATTCAGAGTCATAGTTACAGAGAACAAACAGGTGGTTGCCAGAGGGGAGGGAGGGGGGAGAAGGAGAGAAATAGATGAGGGAGAGCAAGAGTACAAACTTCCAGTTACAAAATAAATGAGTCACAGGCATGAAATGTACAGTGTGGGGAATATAGCCAATGACGATGTCATATCTTTGCACGGCGACCTATTTCATGTAAGTAGACTTATCGTGGCGCTCACTTTGAAAAGGACAGAAATATAGAATAACTGTGTTGTGCACCAGGAGCTAACATAGCGCTGTAGGTCAATTACACTCCAAAAACAACAAACAAACTCATAGAAAAAGAGGTCAGGTTAGTGGCTGCCAGAGGCAGGGGGAAGGGAATAGGAGGAAGGTGGTCCAAAGGTACAGACTTCCAGTTATAAGATAAATAAGTGTTAGGGATGGAAACTACCACATGATAAATATGATTAGTGCCGCTGTGTATTATACATCAGCAGTCCCCAACCTCTGTGGCCCTAGGGACCGGTTTGGTGGAAGACAGTTTTTCCGCGGACGGGGCGGGGGGCAGGCGGGGGTGGTTCCGGTGGTAATGCAAGCGATGGGGAGTGACAGGCCAGCGGCAGGTGAAGCTTCACCCTCTCGCCCGCCGCTCACCTCCCGTTGTGCGGCCCGGTTCCTAACAGGCCTACTGGTACTGGGGGTTGGGGGACCCTGTTATATATGAAAGTTAAGAGAGTAAATCCTAAGCATTCTTATCACGAGGAAAATATTTTTTTCTTTTTCTTTTATTTTGTATCTATAGGAGATGATGGATGTTCACTAAATCATTTCGTGATGTACGAGAGTCAAACCGTTATGCTGTACACCTTAAATTCAAACAGTGCTGTCAATTACATCTCAATAAAACTGGAAGGAAAAAAGTCATAATTTTTACCTTTTCTCTTGAAAATTATCCTTGAACACTATTAATGTAAGGTCACTAACCCCAGAGTCAGAAAGACATGGGCAAAGTAGCATACTATTCTAGAGTATTCCAGCATTTATTCCCTTGCTTTTACTAAGGAGAAATTCACATAAGATTAACCTTTTTAAAGGGTACAGTTTGGTGGCGTTTAGTACCTTCACAGTGTTATATAATCACCACTCTATCTAGTTCCAAAACATCTGCATCACCCGCAAAGGAAACCCCACGCCCATTAAGTATCACTACCCGTTCCCCTCTCCCCCCAGCCCCTGGCAACCACCAATTTGCTTTCTGTCTCTATGGATTTACCTTTTCTGGATTTCTCATATAAATAGAATCATACCATATGTGACCTTTTTGTGCCTGGCTTCTTTCACCTAGCATAATATTTTCGAGGTTCATGTAAGCTTGTGTCAGGACTTCATTTCTTTTTATAGCTGCATAATCTGTTGTGTGTATATATCACAATTTGTTTATCCAATCATCCACTGGTGGACAGTGTGGGCTGTTTCCACCTTTTGGCTATTGTGAATAGCGTTGTTATGAATACGCATATACATATATTTGCTTGAGTGCCAGTTTCTTTTTTTATTCTTTTAGAATTAAAATATATCTAGGAGTAGAATTGCTGAGTCAAATGGTAATTCCTTTTAACTTCTTCAGGAATCACCAAACTGCTTTCCACAGCAGTTGCACCATTTTACATTCCCACTGGCAACATACAATGGTTCCAGTTTCTCCACATCCTTGCTCATGACATGGATGAACCTTGATGACATTACGCTAAGTGAAATAAGCCAGTCAAAAGGACAAATACTCTACAATTCCACTTACATGAAACAACTAAAGTAGTCAGGTTCATAGAAACAAAAAGTAAAACAGGTTGCCAGAGCTGGGGGGAATTATTGTTTAATGGATACAGAGCCTTAGTTTAGCAAGATGAGAAAGTTCTGGAGACTGGTTGTACAACAGTGAATATACTTAGCACTACTGAACTGTACACCTAAAAAAGCAAATTTTTGTTATAAGTATTTTTACCACAGTTTGAAAAAAAAAAAGTTGTCCACCCAAGGTAATGTGTAACCAACGAAGCCACGTGGGTCCCTGAGAAGCCTCCAGACCCCCTGGCTTTCATGCATTCTGTCCATGATTCCCAAAGGTCACTCTTGAGTGCATGGGCACTCTGATAGGTGAGGTCAAATTCTATTCTTGGAAAGAAAACTTAGGAACCTTGTATCCTCTCTGAAGTTTACTCACCAGGTGTGTCAGCGTGATCCACAGCCTTTCTGCCTTGGGGGCATCTGATAAAATCTTGGCCTGTGGAGCAAGAGGGTTTGGATCAGGCACGTTTTCTCCCTCTTCCTTCCACCCGCGTTGCAGAGTTGGGTTCTGATGGCCAGAATCCAGGCAGGCCTGGGCGAGGTGTAGCTGGCCCCACTGGGCACTGGGCTTGGGAAGTCTTGTGTCATCCTACCAGGCCCCCTGCAACAGGAGCACTGCCTGTGTAGATAGCTGGATGCATGCCGGGACCTGCTAATTACTTCCTCCTTATCTACACCTGGAATGGGGAAGACCCAGAGCTGTTTCCTGCCTTCCCACCCCTGCCTCCCATCAAGCAATCCACACACGCTCTGCACCTTGGTAGCAGCCTGGTCTTGTGCCCTCCGAGGCCCAAGGCACGTGCAGGCACTTCTGCTATAATGCAGTGCACGTGTTCCTAAAGAACCCCACTTTCTATCATATGGCACATAAATCAATAACAGGATTTAAGGGGAAAATAGGGTTGGGGCAGACCACCATGCAATTTAAAAACCTGATTTAGGCTGTAGTCAAAACAAACACATACATACATATATATATATATATACATACATACAGAGAGAGAGGAGAGAGACATGTCTTCACAGCTTCTTCAAGGGTAAGAGTCCCTTCCCGTTTTCTGTCCTAACAGACTTTCAGGCAAATGTTTGATGGTTATATCAGTAAGAAATGGGTTTGGCCACAAGTGACAGAAAATGAAAAAAGAGGAGTGTTTTTCCTTCATGGAAAGTCCAGGCAGTGGTCTGGGCTGGAGCAGGACTTCAAAGGGGAAGGGACCCAAGCTCCTTCCATCTTCTTGCTCCGTCCTGTGTGGCCTCAACCTTGTGGTCCAAGCTGGTGGCAGCCGTATTCCAGGCAGCAGGATGGCAGAAGGAACAAAGAAGAGAGAAAGGTTCTTACAAGCCAGTACATGACACCTTCACATATGTTGCTTTAGAGAGAACTTGTCATATGTCCCTGCCAACCGCAAGGGTGATGGGAAACCTAGTCTTTCCTTTGGGCAGCCTCGGGTCCTGCCCCAAATTCTATTACTAAAAGGACTGGGCAAATGGATTTGGGGATGGGTTGGGGGAGCCACAGCAGTCTGTACAATAGAGGCCCCCGACAAAACTTTAAAATTCCAGAACATTCCTAGTAGAGATGAGACCAAGAGTGACTTAAAGTCCTGGTATCGTCTGGTCTCAGAATGATGCCGAAAACTCGGTATCTGTGTGCCATTGCCAAATCTCGGAGACAGAGTTTTGGATGAAGTAGAAAATAATGGCTTTATTGCTTTGCCACGCAAAGGGGGGCACAGTGGGCTCGTGCTCCTCACAAACTATGTGTCCCAACCCGGGAGGATTTGGTGAGGAGTTTTATACCTACAGTTCAAGCATGGGCTTGCTGATAAGATTAGGGTGTGTGCAGGGCCTGTACTCCTTTCATCTGGTCTCAGGTAATCCGATGAGCTTCAGTGGTTCCTTTTTTTTTTTTTTTTTTTTTTTTAATCTGGTACGCAGGCCTCTCACTGTTGTGGCCTCTCCCATTGCGGAGCAAGCTCCGGACGCGCAGGCTCAGCGGCCATGGCTCACGGACCCAACCGCTCCGCGGCATGTGGGATCTTCCCGGACCAGGGCACGAACCCGTGTCCCCTGCATCGGCAGGCGGATTCTCAACCACTGCGCCACCAGGGAAGCCCCAGTGGTTCCTTTAATCTGGCCTCATATGGTCTTCTTGAAAAGCTTCTCTGGAATGAAGAATGCTGACATCTTCCATTTGTTGGGGGTTTTAGTTCCATAAAGAGTTTAAAGATACTGTCATGTGTATCCCTTGAGGCGAACCAGGACCCTGCCCCAGGGCCGCAGTATTGTTTCTTGGCTGTTCCTCCCTTGTCTCTGCATTCCCTCCCGTCCCTGACTGGCAACTGTTCAAATCTGCCCTTTGGAACTGAGGGATGGCCATGGAGGCGGGAGTCTGTTCCCTACGAACAAGAAACGGGGGACACAGAAAGGCTTCCGTGCCCAAGAGCACCACAGGGTCCTGCTCCGTTTCAGGAACAGCCCAGGGATTTGCTGACCTGCTTTGTGATGCTAATTCAACAGCTTACATCCTGGTTAAATTTTCCTATACAAACTTTTTTTTTTAATTCTGAAAAGCTTCATTTTCAGAAAGACCGTTTTTATTTTTTGTTTCATTTTAAAAGTAATACAAAAAGCCTCTTAATTCCCCTTGGTGTCAATCACCTAGTTTTGTCAATTTTACAACCTAAATATCTCTCAGATGCATTTGCTTCTCTAATCTCTGCCACTACGCAGGTCCAAGTCACTGGCATATTTCACGTGCTCTGCGGCAAAGAACAGCTCCCTCTCCTCTTCCCCAAATCCACTGGTCTCTTGTCCCCTCATCAGTTCTCCTCTAGGCAGCCACAGTAAACTTTTCGAAACACAAATCTGGTCACCCTCCACCCTCTAATGCCTTCTTTCTGCTCCTAGAACAAAAATGAAGCTCCTTCACATGGTCTATAAGTGCTGAATCTAGTCTGGCCCTGCCTACCTCCCCAGCCTCCCTCTCCATCCAGCCTTCCTTTCTGCTTTGTGCTTTCAGCTACACTGATTGCAATTTCTCTTGTACCACAGGGCCTTGGCACATACTACTCCCTACCTGGAAGGCTCTCTCCACCACCCCATCCCCACCCCACCCCCTTTTGCTTAGCTAAGCTCTATTCATCCTTCCCATCTCAGCTCAAGTTCTCTTTTTTAGGGAAGTCTTCCCTGACCAGCCCCCCAACCCCCTTCTTTAGAG